>NW_008335967.1:5517323-5517776 GCF_000622305.1 Nannospalax galili | reverse complement strand
AATCCATGAGCATGGGAGGTCCTTCCATCTTCTGATGTCTTCCTCAATTTCTTTCTTTAAAGAGTTAAAATTTTCCTTGTAGAGTTCTTTAATGTCTTTGTCAGGTTTATTCCAAGGTATTTCATTTTTTTGTGGCTATTGTGAATGGGAAGGTTTCCCTGTGCTTTTTCCCTGATTACTTGTTATTGGTATATGGGAAGACTACTGATTTTTGTAGATTAATTTTATAACCTGCCACATTACTGAAAGTGTTAATCATTTCTAGGACTTTTCTGATGGAATGTTTGGGATCTCTTAGGTATAGTATCACATCATCTGCAAATAGTGATAGTTTGACCTCTTCTTTTCCAATTAGTACTCCTTTAATTTCCTTCTCCTGTCTTATTGCTCTAGCAACAGTTTCAAGCACTATCTTGAAAATGAGTGGAGACAGTGGACACCCTTGTCTGGTTG
>NW_008335967.1:5500622-5513577 GCF_000622305.1 Nannospalax galili | reverse complement strand
GTGGGGGTGGGGGTGGGGGATGGAAGGGTGAATGTGGCTTAGGGAGTCTTGGCGGGGAGAGCTGCGCTACAGACTTACCCCAAGAGGCTTGAGGATGGTAGTGCACGCTAGGAGAGTTAGCCGGTGGTGCAGGCCCAGGGAAGCAGAGAGGGGTGAGGGCGGGGCCAGAACCAGAAGCGGTGCTCCTGGAGCCCAAGAAAGGGACTGAGTTGGTCTGGGTGAGGAGGATCAGGAAGCAGTGTTGGTTCCCCAGGTGTCTGAGGCCCCAAGACTAGGAATGGCGCCGGGCCCAGACTAGGGATATAGAACGCGGGAGGGATGGAAGGGTGAATGTGGCTTAGGGAGTCCCGGTGTGGACCACCTAAGGTGGTACCTATCCTTGGAGGTAAAATGCTTTTCTTGTAGAAATAGATAGATTTTGTGTGTTAATCCATTTGGCTAGCCTGTGTCTTTTAATTGGGGGATTTTTGGCCATTGATATTTAAGGTTATTATTGAAAGGTGTGTATTGGTTGCTGTCATTTTATTTCTGTTTGTGTTCTTAGTCTTATTTTGTGTTTCCATACTTTATACCTTCATTTTTTTTCTCTCTGTAACTTCTTGAATATGATCATTTTTCTTTGGTCCTTTGTGTTGCTTTGAATATTCTCTATAGAGCTGGTTTGATAAATATGAATTCTTTCAGCCTATTTGTGTCATGGAAGATTTTTCTTTCCCCTTTGATTATGATAGACAGTTTTGCTGGGTAAAGTGTTCTTGGTTGTCATCCATGGTCATTTAGAACTTGGAATACTTTGCTCTAGGCTCTTCTGCTCTCATAATTTGAATTGAAAGTCAGCTATAATTCTGATGGGTTTTCCTTTATTTGTGACTTCTTTTTCTCACGAAGCTTTCAATATCCTGTCTTTGTTCTGCACATTTAGGTTTTTTTTTTTTTTTGGCTTTTTGAGACAGGGTCTCCCTGTAGCCCCAGCTGTCCTGGAACTCACTATGTAGACCAGGAGGATGGCCTTGAACTCACAGAGATCCGCCTTCCTATGCCTCCCGAGTGCTAGGATTAAAGGCGTGTGCCACCACACCCAGCTTATTTACTATGCTCTTCCATGAGGAGTTCTGTCTAATTGGTGTTCTGTCTGTTTCTTGTATTGGCAGAGGTGTGTCTTTCCTTAATTTGTGGAAGTCTTCTTCCCAATCCTGTTGAAGATCTGGTAGGTGCCATTGTCCTGAGATTCTTCTCCTTTCTCTATGCCTATGTTGTACAGGTTTGGTCTTTTCATGGTATTCCTGAATATTCCATTTCTGTATTTAAAAATTTTTTCATATTTTTTGCTTGAGCCGTCCAGTTCTTCAGCTTTGTCAGCCAGTCTTGATATTCCGTTTTGCATTTCATTAATTCTGCTTTTGAGGCTTTCTCCTGTCATTTCAAATTGGCTGGTTGAATTTTTCAGTCTCATCTTCATTTCAGCTTGAGTTTTCTTCAATATTTCTATCTCTTTGGTGAATTCAGTTTTCAAGTCCTGAATTGTCTTTGTCATTTCATTTGGTCATACTGTATATTTGCATTTTCTTGAGCTTCAAACAGAAGTTTATTCCTATTCTTTTTGAGTTCTTTGTTTATATGCTCTTTAAAGTCATTGAATTCTTTGATCATGTTCATGATTGTTATTTAAATTCTGTGTCCTGGGGTTCCTCTGGGTAGTTCTCATTGTAGTACACTTCTGTAGGGTTGATGAGTTTTGGTAGAGACATATTATCTTTGTTTTACATATTATTTTTGTTTTTGCAGTGTGGCCTGAGTATATGGATTTCTTTTGTTGTTTGTATGTCTACTATGAAATTCTAGTCTGCCTTTGTTTAGTTGAAGTTTGGTTCTGTTTATATTGTTGATGTAGCTTGGTTGTTTTCTGCTCAAGTATGAATAGTTAATTGGCCTGGGATTCAGTTCTCATTTTTTATTTTTTATTGGTGGGTCAAGATGGTTCCAGGCTGGATAATCAAGAACTCTCCAGCAAGAAGAAGGGGCCTGGGCCCAATTCCAGACTATGGGGATCCAGTGGTTGGGTTGTGGCAGTCTAGTTTGGAGCTTTCAGGTGGGAGGAGCAGAAGGGAGCCTAGGCATAAGGTGAGGATGGGGATAGTGTGGGGAGGTCTACCTAGCAAAGCAGAGGAAATGTGAGCTCTGGAGTGGGGAAAGAGGTATAACTTTTGAGGTGCAATTTTAGGATTGACTGCATAGGGTCCATCCAGGTGGGCATAAAGCTGCTACTTGAGCAGATTGGTTGGCAGGTTAGGGTGGGAGTTCATAGATCTGATGGAGTAGCTTTAGGGAGTCTCAGGAAAGAAGTGCTAAGCCTCAAGTCTCTCTTTATATTTTTAAATTTCCAGGGAGTGTTTTGCAGAAATAAAGACTCTCAAAACACAGTGTTTAAAGAGATCTAGGTTCAAGTTCAACTACTAAGTATTTGTGTAATCTTGGGTGATTATGGTTAAAAGTATGGATGCTGGATTTGAATTTTCTTCCTCCCCCATTTCTTCTCTCTCCCATCGGGTTCAAGTGACTAGGCTCTGACTTCTAGTACCCTGTCCTTCAGGTTTCTCCTATCTACCTCCTGCTGTTCCCTTTCCTCCACCTCTTCTCTTCATTTCTCCCTTTATCCACAGTAGTATTCAAGGACAGCAGCTGGGGCTCTGGGCTCAGTTACACTGCCCGTAGTTGGAGGACTGCTGTACACTCTCATGGTGGCCACACCTCTGTCGCTTTGCCTTTATATTCTGGTGTTCCTACTCCAAGTTGCTCCCTTTCAAATCTGAATCACATGTGAGTGAGTCCATTTGAAATCTAAATCACATGACTCAGTGATTGGTGAGGCAGCTGGGAAGAAGCACCAACTTCATAAGTGGAAAATTCCTCAAATATTAAAAGATTGCTAAAAACATAGTTGAGTAGTTGGAAAGCGTGGCAGATGCCCATCACAATAATATACATAATAGTAATGAAAGGTCTCAAGTTGTGCATAACTATTGTCTCCACATTTCATAAATAGTTGTAAAGAGCATGTTTTATGAATGTTTTACAGCTACAGAAGGAAAAAGACAAAGAAGGTGACCCAAGTCCCTCTGCCAGTTATGACTTTTGAGGTCCATGGAAAACATAACAATGTTGCTCAGAGTCAGAGTCTATTGGCTGAAAGTGGAGACTCAGCTAACAGAACATGCATCTTCAATTTCAAGAGTTAAGGAACAGGTGTATTTGCCAGAGTCCTCCAGAAAAAAACAACCATTAGGATGTGTGCACACATATAGATGATTGTTTTAAGATTGGGTTGATGTGCTTATGAAGTTCAACAATTGCAAAATCTGCATGCTGGGTTGGGAGACTAGAGACCCAGGGAAAGCCACAATCCAAATACAAAGGCTATTGACTGCAGAATATTTCCTTCCCAGGACAGACCAAACTTTTGTCTATTTAGGCCTTCAAATGATTGTAAGAAGCCCACCGACACCATGGAGGCCAATCTGCCATACTGAAAGCCCACACTTAAATGCTATCTGATCCCAAAATACCCACAGCAAGATCAAAATAATGTTTGACTACTTATTTGGGCACCCCTGGTCAAGATGGTACAAAAAACCCTCACAGCAGGTAAATAGTGTTTTTTTCCATGAGAAGAATTTTGAGACTTGGAATTATAAATTAGTAATTATTTCTAAAGGTTATTGCATTCTTTTTTAAAGAATGCAAAAAGTAAATGGCTTGGACCATGTAACTTGAAGGATTTTTAAATGCTGAATTTAAGTGCTATGGAATTTCCTACTATGCATTTAAAAATTTCTTATTTTAATGATCACCAGAATGGGAAGGCAGCAGGACAACAGACTTGCTCTCAATTCTTTTTTTTCAAAGTCAATATGTTTTATTCAGGGACTCTAAACAGGTAAATTTGATATTCATGGCACAGACATAAATAGAAGCCTGTGAATAATGGGTAAACATTGAGATTCCAAAAGTCTGATCCGTGGAGTCAGCAGGCTATTGATCTGGCTTGTTTATATTTGTATTTCCAATGGAACCTGTACAATATGCCACCTTTGTGTGTATTTCTAGACAATAACTGCAAAATCAAAGAACAGATCATCTACTTCAATGAGAGGCAAACAGATAAAAATGATTGAGGTTTAGAGAACACTTGTCCCTAGACAAATGGAGACTAAATAATGAAAGCATATTCTTTGCCTTTAATTTAGCCAAGGTTATTTTTATGTGATGTTAGGGTGATAGAGGCCCTGTAGATAATACTCTTATAAAATTTCTCTGCCAAATATATATACTCAAGTGAGATATAAAAAGAGTCAGTGAATTAAATTATACTGTTGAAAGCAATTTTGTTATAATAAAAATCTATAGGAAAAGATGAATTAACTTTATGCATTATGATATAATTATTTGACCTCCCTTGAACTGAGAATTTCAAGGACTCTGAAAGCCAGAGAAAAATCCATTTAGTTTCACTGGGGCTTTGAAAGAATGTTTCTAAAATCAGACTTGAATTGATACTCAAAGTCATTATTATTTATTGACTCAGGATAGGTTTGTGGCCACTGACAGAAGGACTGTACTAAACACATGGGTTTCATTCCAGACTTGTCAACATCCACAAGCATTCTTCAATCCTGTCTTTGAAGAAGGCTGATTATTCTCAAATCTGTCATAGCAATGCACACGTAAACTTATCTTTCATGAGACAATGCTTGGGAATAATTGCCCCTCAATTGTTTTAAATCATCTTCAACACTTTACTTACAAAGGTGGGTAGGACAGACTATGACATTGTCTCTTGCATTTCTTTTCACAGTTGATAAAATGTCTGTGCATTTTGTGACTTCTGCAGTAGATGGCAGTGTTTTAAAACTTCTTCCTTTTACAAATAGGATGACCAAATGATTATCTGCAATCAGGCTATTTACATTATTATATATAGATGAGTCTATACAAAACAGTTATGCTTTGATTCTTGTATTTATTACTTCCTGTGGAAATACCAAACAATGACCCTGGAATTTACTAACTTGTTTGTATATGAGAGAACTGCCAGATGGTAGGTATGGAACACATGATATTCCCTGAGACTTGGTAGCAGGAAAACTCAGAGTTAAATTATGTTAATAATTGTTGTCAGTGAGACTAATAGAGCCTCCATAACATTGAAAATATTTTAGTGAGACTCATAGAGTCCACAGAGCATTGAGTTTTCAAAAGAACCCAATGCTGAAATATGGGTTTATATTTCATATGGATACTGGATATTTAATAACTCCAGGAAAGATGAAATTATTCTGTCCAATGAAGTACTCAGATTTACATGGGAAATCCTTAGTGTATGCTCTTTTCTGAGTATTGTGCAGCATCAGTTATACTTCATTTATTTTCAATGGCTATTATAGGAAAATGCGTCCTTGGCATTTGCCAACCCCACCTAGAAACAATTATGTATTTTTGTTTTTACTTTTCAATCACCATATCTTTAATTTTTTCATTAAATTTTTTTTTATGTATTTGAGTGCTTTGTTTGCATGTATGTAAGTTCACCTGTGTCATGCAATTCCTATGGAGACCAGAAGAGGGTGTCAGATCCTATGGAACTGGACTTACGGATGGTTGTTAGCTGCCATGTAGGTGCTGGGAACCAAATATGGGTCCTCTGAACGATCAGCTAGTCCTCTTAACTGCTGAGCTATTTCTTTAGCCCCTATGTCTTTTTTTTTTAACCACATAGCTATAATGAAAATGAAAATTTTCTATGATCCCTGTAAATGCTTGAAGGTTACTATATGCAGAGGAGAACAATTTGTGGAAGATTTTGTAGATGTGCTGGGTACTTTTTGTCAACTTGACACATTCTAGAGTCACCTGAGAAGAGGAACCTTAATTGAGGAATTTCCTCCATCTGATTGGCCTGTGGCCGTGACTATGAGGCATTTTTAAAATTGGTGATTAATATAGGAGGGCCCAGCCCACTGTCGGTGGCACCATCCCTGTGCAGGTGGGCCTGGGCAGTGTAAGAGGGCTGGCTAAGCAGACCAAGGGGAGCAAGCCAGTAAGCAGCATTCCTCCATGATCTCTGCTTCAGTTCCTGCCTCCAGGTTCCTGCCTTGAGTTCCTGTCCTGACTTCCTCAGTGGTGAATTGTAAGTTGCAAGCTGAAATAAACTCATCTCCAACTTGCTTTTGGTTGTGATGTCTGTCATAGAAGTAGAAACCAAAGTAGGACAGTAGTAAACCATCATACCTTACTTACAATTAGGCATTATTTGGGGGTGGATAGTTATTTGAGAGGATAATTTTCTTTTTCATTGTTTTGAAATTTTCATCTATGCATATGTTTTGATCAAATCCACCCTCTTTTCCTTCCCCTCTATCAGTTAAGCATTTTGTGGAATCCATTTCTCCAGCCTGGAATTTTATTCTTCTCTAGCACTGTCTATATGCAGCATAATAAACATTTGACAACCAACCACAAGAGGTGATTCTGCAACTGCTTTATTCATACCCAGAATGGGTATTTCACTATTTAAGACCAATCCTTGTGTCATGTTCTTGGTAGTACTTCTTATGGATTTGGGGGGGGGGGCTTTGCTCCATTAATTACCCTTTCTGTCTTTTCTCTCAATCTTTGTTCATCCTAGAAAATGCTGTCTTACCTGTTTTAAAGCAATAACTAATCACTGAACCCTCACCTGAATATCTAACCACTCTTCCCAGCCAACTAATCCAGCCGTGGAAGACAAAAGAAAAATGAGGAAGAACCCAATAGAGGGATGCTTTTGGAAGCCCTTGTCAAGAAACTCCAATCGACTCTCATATGAACATTTGAAAATTGCCCTATTCTGACTGTTTTTCTAGTTCCCTGTCTAGAACTTGCAATGCTAATTACTCTTGCCTTTACTTCTCCTTCACATCTCCTATTCATGATTCAAGGACTTTCTTTTCCCATTAGAGACAAGAGTTATGCAATTTGGGAGTCTGTTAGATAGACCCTAAATTGGAGTACTGAAAGGGTACTTCAATTGCCTCACCCTTCGTCCCTGTTCAGCATGGAAGAAGCCAGAGTTGTCTGCATCCCTATTCCTTATTGACAATTGGGGTAATCCTTTCAGGGGATGGTGTGATAAGAATAGGAGGTAGGAACTGGCTAGGCAGTTAGGGTAAAAAGACCCCAAAGAAATGTAGCCAGTTTCTTGGCTAAAAGTCAAACTACTGCAGAGATACCTGGAAATTGTTATTGAGTATGTTAAAGCTGTAATGAAATGCTTCTTCTAAAACTAATCCTTAAAATATTTTAGGGTTACCTCTTCAGAGGTGGGAATGTTGGACGGGAGGGAGTGGGCATGGATTTGATCAAAACATCTTATATGCATGTATGAAATTCTCAATAAAGTTTTTGTAAAAGTTAAAAACAAGAAAATTCAAACAACAACAACAACAACAAAAACAATAACTAAAAGGAAGCCTTCCTCTTGATTCAGAGTCTCATTTTGTTTATTGCCTATATTAGTTAACTTAGGCTGCTATAAAAGTGCCATAGACTGGGTAGTTTAGCTTCTTATCACTTTTTACTTATTTACTTATTTATTTATTTGTTTGTTTGTTTGTTTTGTGTGCATGTATCTTTGTGTGTATGCATGTGGGCGTGTCTGTGCCATGGTGCTTATGAAAGTCAGAGGACAACTTATGGGAATTGTTGTCTCCTTTCACCATTTGGTTCCCAAAGTTCCTAGGCACTCAGCCTGTCAGGCTTGGCAGCAGGCACCCTCACTTATTCAGCCACCTCTCAGCCCTGAGTGGTTTAGATAATAGACTTTTCAGAGTTCTTGTTGCTGAACATCTGAGACCAAAATCCCAGCATGGTTGCTTTCTGGTTAGGGTTGGCCTGGAATTTACTACATAACTTATGCTAGCCTCTAACTTATGGCAATCCTTCTTCTGTCTCATCCTCCTAAGTGTTGGGCTTAGATGTGTGAGCCACCATACCCTGCTCCAATGTGTGATTTAAAATCTTTATGATGTACTATGTAAGCTGCTAAGGGAGAAAAACAATCAATGGTCCAACCACAGTTTTAAAGACTAATACCCGCAACAATGACCATCACATTAAACTATTGGTGCAGTAGTGGCACGTTTATCTTGTGGGTAATCAACAGCTATCTAATTGTACTGAAAGCCTGCTCAGTGTGAGGGAACTCACGTGTAGCACTGTAAACATAGCCAAATACACATGGCTGGAAGGGTTCTAGAACCTAGAGAAAACCCTATGTTTGTCACACCCCTAGATAAACGTAATTCCTTACTCTATGCTAAATATGTGTCCTTATATTTACAGACAAGTATACCTCTCACCACTCATCAAAGCTTTTTTTTCTTTTCTTTTTTTTTTTTTTTTGCAGACCAAACTATTACAGAGTTCCACAATTGGTCACACATAGAGAATAAGGTTTGTGAGACTGAGATGCCCAGCCCTAAGCACACATCTGCAGTGGAACCTCCATACCTAAGGCTCATAGAACACAGTGGAACAGGAGGTAGAAGAAATACTAGTGCATCTGTCAACTCTCACTGGTGAAGCTTCCTCATGCAACAGAAAGGGCAGTTAACACAAAAGTCCACAGGTGGACAAAATGTAGAGAATAAGAGACTGCAGAGTACATGTCCCTGGATAGGCTCCTATATTAAACCTCATCCACCCAGATCTCAGGGACCATTGCGAAAGAGGAGGTGGAAAGAATGTAAAAGCCAGTGGTTGTGCATGACCACAAGAAAGCAGAGTCTTCCAGGCTACTGGGAACTTTCTCATAAACTTACAGCAATGATGGCAGCATACCCAAAACCCATGCAAACTCAGTCAGACAAAAAAACAGCATATAACTGGGGAAATGGTCAGGAGTCCCCTACCTTAGCTGAGAACTTTGGCAACTGATCACTGTTGGGTGAAGGAGAGTTGTTCTTCTTTAAAGGAGTGATACTAGATAGGCTGAACAGGCTCCAGTAGGGGAACTCACACTGAGAGACATCTAGGTACACAAACTTGACTCCATAGGCCTTAATATATATGACAAAATGCATGGAATCCTGTGGGCATGCTATGGGGGGGGTGCAGATGACTAAGATATATTGTGTGAAATGCTCAAAACTTCAATAAAATATATATTAAAAAATAAAATTTCTGTGATGGATATTCATAATTTTTCCACACTAAGCAATGTGTTGCCACTTGCCAATCTTTATTTAGTATGGTTCTCCTTCTGTGACAGAAATCAACATTCTTAATTTTCATCTGTGAAATCTGGTTACTTTTACTTACTAGAACTTTATCAAAGCCATCGATTTTTAATTAATTAACTAATTAACTAATGGATTAATTAATTGATACTGGGGATTAAACCCAGGGTCTCATGGCAAACTAGGCAACCAACTACTCCACCACTGAGCTACATCTCCAGCACCAAATTATTAGACAGGATAAAAGAGTCTCTTACACATTACTAAAAAGGCTGCCTCACTGCAGTGCAACATACTTGATTCAAGAATTAGGGACTGGTTTGGCCCACATGATGTTACTTGTAGCACCAACTGTGGTTGTGTGAGTTCCCATGATTTACCAGCTATGTTGTCACAATAAACTATCCAGGAGACTGTTAAAAAATCTTCATCAAATACCTACTAAAAATCAAGATACATCAAATGTCTATAATATTTCCATGCTCCACCAAGCTGTCAGTTTTATTTTAAAAATGTTACTTTAATATGACCATTCTTAATTTAACTCCGTTTTGTAGTCAATGGCCACTACAATTCCCATTAAATACATCACTTCATCTTGCACCCAAAACCTTCCCCTTTATCTTGATTTTGTTTTAATTTTCAGACAAATTGCCATTTGATTTTCTCTTTTCTTTCTCCTTTGTAGATATATTTTATTAGGCTAGGTCACTGGCCAGAGAGAATTTCTTTGTTAGGGACTATTTGATTGCTATGGAGTATTTTGTTGACACAGTTCTGCAGCATAGTTCATGATATGTTGAGAAAATTCCCACAACCTGACTGATACAGTTCCCTTCTGTGTCCCCAAAGAGTCCGCCAAGTTAGAAAATATATGCTTTTATTGTCACTTGCATAGCATTCTTACAAGTACAATAATGAGGTTTGGAGTGCAACTTTTGTCAGTATCTTAATCCTAGACACATGAACAGAAGCATATTTCAGGAAAGTCTGATTAGCTATATTATGGGTTTGTATCACACTCTGTTATGCACATTCCAAGCACTTTGATTGGGGTATAAATGCTTAGCCTCCAAATTTGTTTCCACATTGCAAAATATTGGCTTAAAATGAACAGTTATAGAATCTTCTAATTTTTTGCAACTTTCCAAAAACATCTTAGCCAAGAAAACATAAATGTATAAACATCACCAAACCTTTTGGTTTTTACCTCTTTTGACTTCTGCTCAATTTGTCATTTGGGTCTTATTCAGAGGACCAAACATGACTAGGTGCGCTCTCCCAGCCTCTGACTATTTAGCATTTGACTGTGCTTCTAGTGGAATTTCTTTACTCTCTCCTCATCACCAATAACTTTGCTGGATCATCTTTTTCCAAACCTACTTAATCATACCCATAAGCAGCATTTGCAATTAAACTCTCTTGTGCAAAGAAGTGTAAAATTTTCAGGTGTTTGCCCTTGGTTTATAGCTGTTAAACCTTTGATTCCTGGGAAAAGCATTTCAGACTTATGTAAGCAGGCAAAAGAGTTTACTTTCCCTGTGAAAGTTTTCTCCTTCTCCCAAATAAGATTAAACCTAATGATGTTACTGAAAGTAAATCTCCCTTAGTAAATTATTTAGCAAGTATTTAAGATAAAGGAGAACTTGTTCAGAATGGGCAGTGGAGATTCTGGGCCAGCTCCAAAGGCAACTATTTCAAGAAAACTACAGTTTTGGAAAGAAAAATAAAAACACTCCTTATGCTCCAATTTTGTCATATGTAGCACTTAATTTAATCAATTATTTTATTTCAGGGATGACATCCATATAAGTTAAAGGCCTGACAAAAGTAATCATAAAATTTCTCTAGGACAGAGAAAATTGCAGCCATCATTCAATTGCTACAATGGTCAAAAAAGACTCAGACAACAGATGTCTCCATCATGATTTTAGAGATCTCTGCTCTTCTTTAAAATATTTTTATTGATTTGAAAATTTCATACAATGTCTTTTTTATCATGTTCAGACCCTCTTCCCCTCTCCTCCACCCCCACTTACTGCACCTTCTCCACTTTGTGTCCTCTATTATTATTTGTCCTTTAAAAAAAGTTCTATTGGGGGATGGAGAGATTGCTCAGTGGTTAAGAACACTGGTTGTTCTTGAAGAAGACCTGGGTTTGAATCCCAGCACCCACATAGCAGCTAACAACTGTCTGTAACGCCAGTCCCAGGGGATCTGACCGCCTCTTCTGACCTCCGTGGACATTGCACGATACGGGTGCACTTACACATAGGCACATAAAAATAAATACATAATAAATAAGTTTTTAAAAAGTTCTATTGGGTTTGTGTTTCCAAAATGGTCTTGGATATGGGTCTATTCCTTGGAGTCTGGTCAACCTACCAGGTGTCACACCAGTAAGGAAAACTGACTCTCTGTTTCCCAGCAGCTATCAGTTGCCAATAAATTCTCAACTAGGGCTGAGGCTTCTAGCCTACCTCCTTCATTCATTCTGGGTTTTGTCTGACATGTGTTTACATTGTTATCAGGGCCAAGAACCTGTGACTAGACAGATCAAAAGCCATAGGGGACAACTCACTGTTATCATTCTGTTAAATAGACATAGTATTAAACTGACTCCCCCCTGACTTATTGTTATACCCATAGATTACTACGTCCCTCAATTCTCACTAGAGAAGTTTCTTATAGCAGATGGTGATTAAACACAGAGACTCATAACTGGTCAAAGTGCAGAGAATAGGAGACTATGGAGTCCTCAGGCTTAAATGTGACACCTGTATCACACCCTCTCTGCCCAAGGATGAGGGATCATTATAGTAGAAGGGGTAGAAAAATTGTAAAAGTCAGAGTTGGTAGACAAGGTAGAAAAGGAAGCTGTGTTGTCTGGACACCATAGGGTAGTTGTACATATGAACCCACAGTACTTGTGAGAGCATGCATGAGATTTCTGTGCTGAATTGTAATTTTATTTCACAAGCCTCATGGATTGTTATGACTTATTGAATAATGTTGTGAGCCTCAGCTGACAGAAGTTGATGCTATGTGACTGATGAAAGAACAAGTCCCACATGAGTTCACTTCTGGTAGGAAAATTAAGTTGTGGCTCTTAGTCAGGCTGTTTGGTATGGGAAGATATTGATCCTTCTAATAAGTAGCCATGTAGAAGATCAAGAGATGATCCACAGCCCCTAATTAGGGTTCCACTGTAGTGATGCACGTGATAAGCATCAGTGATTCCCTAGGCAAGGCCAATTATATTCAGGAAAGAGAAAACCCATGTGGTATGAAAGCAATCTTTCTTTTGTAAAAATAAGTCTATCTCTAAAACTGACTCAAGTCATGGAAAATGCAGCAATTCATATGGAAAAGTAAATTTTGAATCTTCAACACTCAACTGTTAAAGGAATGGGATATGAATGAGGCTGACAGAAGAGGAAGTAAATGTGTGTCTCTCCCTTTCTCAGTCTTTCAGATGTAAAATCAAAGAGTAGGGTCAATACAGAAGAAATATTTCCTCCATGCTTCCGAGCAAAGCCAGCCATGGTCAAGCAGGACCTTTGACTTATCTTTGTATAGATGGAACTGGTAAAAGAAAGCCAGGGGCTCCTCCCAAGTCCATGTGACCCATGAGGAACAGATCCTCAAACAGCCTTAAGAGTAAAAATAAATTGGTTTATCTG
>NW_008335967.1:5475128-5500320 GCF_000622305.1 Nannospalax galili | reverse complement strand
TAGATTCAGCAGACAGACAAGCACTGGGGAATGGCTGGGGGTGCTGACAACACAGTGGACAGTAACAGAGATGACAGAGTATATGGGTTCCAGTGGGGCGGGGTGGAGGCTATGGGAGGGTGCCATTTGGGAAATGGGCATATAGATGAATAAAATTGTTTGGGATGTTCTGTATGATATACACTCAAAAAAATCAACAAATAAAAAAATGTTATATTTGAGAAGGAAACATAAAATTTTACTTCATGTTAATTAATAGAGGTGAAAAACATTACCACTGAAATCTACCTGATGACTTTATATCCATACTCAGGTGCCAAGGATCATTGTGTAACCGACTGTGACTAGTAATAATAGGATACATAGAGATTAGAGACACATGTGCAAACATCTAAGTGTTAGTAGCGTTAAAAATAAGTCTGACTAGATTCACCAGAAGGGCAAGTAGTGGGGAATGGTTGGGGGTTCTGACAACACAGCAGACAGTAGCAGGGATATCAGAGTATAAGGGCTCAAGTGAGGGGAGGGAGACTATGGGAGGGTGGCTATGGGAGGGTGCCATCTGGGAAGTGGGTGTATAGTCAATTAAGATGGTTTGGGATGTTCTGTGTGATATATACACACACACAAAAAACCCCAACAATTTTTAAAAAATGTATTATATTTGAGGAGGAAGCATGGAAATTTACATCATGCTAATTAGTAGAGGTGATAAACATTACCATTGAAATCTACCCGATGACTTTATAGACATACACAGGCGCCAAGGATCCAAGTGCAACCAGTTATGACTAGTAATAATCAGATACATACAGATTAGAGGTGCATGCTCCAACATCTCAGTGTTAGTAGCAAACACAATGAGTTTTTCTGCAAGGAAAAATATGTTCTAAAGTGAAATGGAGATCTTTTTTAAAGGTTAAAAAACTCATTCAATTTTATGTCTTACAGGGCTTATACTGAGTTCAATATTGTATAACTGTATTAACCCAACTGTGAACCTAGAAACTTGCACCCACTTATGAAAGAGATGTACTCTTGCTCTGGAGTGTGTTACTGAATATGTTAAATCTGTAGTGAAATGCTTCTTCTAATCATACAGTTATTAAAAATTTTTTAAAAAATTTTAAAAAGTAAAAAAATAAGTCTTTCTGTAGGAAACAGTATATTTTAAAATGAAATGGCGATCTTTTTTAAAGGTTAAAACCTCATTCAATTTTATGCCTTACAGGGTTTATACTGAGTTTGATATTGTATAACTGTGTCAATTCAACTGTGAACCTAAAAATTTACAGCCACTTTTGAAAGAGATGTCTCTTTGCTCTGGAAATTGTTATTGAATATGTTAAAGCTGTAATGAAATGCTTCTTCTAATCATGTGGTTTTTAAATAAAAAAACAAAGGAAAGAAGACCATATTACAGATTTTCACAAATACAATGAGCATCTGCACTTATTATATACAGTGTATAAGGAAGGCAAGCAACTTGAAGTACCACACTCTTACAAGACATGCATAACCGGGAAGTTTATGTTTAGCTGATTCATTCCTGGTAATGAGATAAACCCTAGATGCTGGAATTTCTGTGACTCTCAGAAAACATTCTACTCAGATATTTTAAACAAACAACAAATAGTCTTCCTTAGATTGGTAGAGAGGTACTGTGTACACAGGCATATTTTCAAGGAAATTAAAACCATAAAAAGTATGAAATCCATTATGTAAGTATGCAAGTCCAGTTTCTGGTTAACTTGGTATTCTGTCAGGAGATTGTTGAGTCACCAAATACAAGTAAAAAAACTTGCTAAAATATCTAAATCCACTTACAGAAAGCACATGGCTTTCTTACATCTATTGATACCCCCCAGTCACCCTCCTCTCCAACTGGTATTAATATCCACAGATTGACAAGACAGTGGACTTTGTAAACTGTTTCTGCTGCTCTGATATAAGTTTTTGTACTGTCTTCTTGCACACATATGTATATCCATATATAGATATATATGTGCCTGTAAATCAATCTTCAAGAATGTGTTATCTATTATATAAAGATACATAAGTAGAAAGTTACAAACACCTTACACAACATTAGAGAACTTTGTATTGGAAAAATTAAGAGATCTAAGAGTTGGAATGTGGAGATTCTTTAATCCTAAACTTCATGATAAAGTAGCTTATACCTGGCCTGTCTAAATCAGCATCAAGATCAGATACTGCTGACTTGTCTTAAGAATTTGCATTGTTGTCACACAAAAGCAGTTGTTTATTAGCAACAGTAGCATCAGGAACCACCAAGAGGGTGCAACTGGAAGATTGTGGGAAGTTTTTAGTAAAGGCAGAACACGAGTCAAGGAACATGTATTTTATATGACTCAGGCTCTCCAAAGAGCAGCTTCCCTAGGGTACACCTGATCATAAATGAACGTCTTTGGTCCCAGGTGGATCCACGCACTCAGGATGCTGCAAAAACAGAAACAGAAGCAGTGGCACTAATTGTATGCTGGTACCTGTATTTTATGTTATTAAACTTACAAAAAGATGGCTTTCAAGTTGTGTATGGGATTTATTCACCTAAGAAAGTGACATTACATGAATGTTTTATGTTTCAGTTATCTATAGTCTTTTGATTTTCAAATAACCTAATGTTCTCAATAAAGACCTGTATTTCTTTTGGGGAAAGCTAAATTTGCAGTGGGAGGGTATTAAAATATGGAAACACGCGACGGATGAGAAGAATATATTGGGCTGATCTGTAACTCCCAAAGCTGTGGGAATCAACATTTTTACCTCTTAGAATAATAAAAGGAAGAGGATATATATAAAAAAACTTCAACGTATATATTCAGTAATGTCCCAGAATTTGCCATTAATTGTAACTTATCCCAGTTGCATATTGAATAGCCATTACAGTCCTTCAAATTTTATGTAACACTTAGAGCAGTATGATTTATTTACAAAGAGCTTCTTTGATGTTCTCTTTGAGACAACTCAGTAAAGTCTTATATCTTCCATTCAAATGTTGTTTAGTTTGAATTCCAAATTAGTCCTGCAAAGGAATCAGATATTCAAGTACATTTGTCTTGGACTTGAGCCATATGTAGATTCCAAGTCAGCTGACCTCTTTAGACCCAATAAAGCCTCTTGTAGCTGCCTTCTTTACCAGCATGGTACACTGATGGCACTGTTGGTATATGTCCTGTGAGCTTTCCCTGCCTAACATTCAGATGTTATTTATCAGTTATCCCTCCCTCCTCACTGGGTACAGGCTTGATGGGTAGAATAATTAAGATACCATGCAATCCCTTGGCCCAGTGAAATATCCTGATGTCTGTTGTGGTGTCTTAATCTAGGTCATCCAAGACTAACTCTTGAATAGAAGCATACCCTGAACCAGCCCATTCCAGTGATAGCTCTTGGGAGAAAGTTTCCACTAGTTCTTCTTAGACTGAGATCTCCATCCTTCTTTGACCCTCTCCCTACTACATACTTGCTTAGTTCAATTTGTAAACCAACCAACCAACACTGACTGCTTTTTATATATATTTTTTTCTGGCTAAGTTACTATTTTTTCTCTTGCTTTCAAGAAAAGAGCCTCAACAGCTGAGTTATGCTACATAGGCTATAGAAACTCTCTCTGGAATACCTACTCCCAAGGCAAATATTTTCCACTTTCTCTACTCTCCTCACCAACTTGCTACCTGGTGAGTGGCCTGAAGACACAAAGTGTAGATTCTTCAGAAGGATATACTAAAGACAGGAAAAGAGAGGAATAAAGATAAAATAAATATTTTATATATCAGTTCTTTTCCCCCTATGATTGAACTTCCTTAAACTTCTGAACTCCAGTGGACTCTCATATGAATGTTTGAAAATTGCCCTATTCTGACTTTTTTCTAGTTCCCTGTCTAGAACTTGTAATGCTAATTACTCTTGCCTTTGCTTCTCCTTCACATCTCCCATTCATGATTCAAGGACTTTCTTCTCCCCTTAGAGACAAGAGTTTTGCAATTTGGGAGTCTTTTAGATAGACCCACTGAAGGGGTACTCCAGTTGCCTCACCCTGCGTCCCTGTTCAGCATGGAAGAAGCCAGAGCGGTCTGTGTCCCTATTCCCTACTGGCAATTTGGGTAACCTCTTCAGAGGATGGTGTGATAAGAATAGGAGGTAGGAATTTGCTAGGCAGTTAGGGTAAAAAGACCCCAAAGAAAAGTAGCCAGTTTCTTGGCTAAAAGTCAAAATGTCCTTGGGCCTGTTAGCAACATACTCTGTTCCAAGGCCAAAAATGTCAAAAGTATTTGGGAGCTTGTATCTAATCCTTAAAAGATTTTAGGGTTACCTCTTTAGAGGGGGGAATGTTGGCGGGGAGGGGGAGTAGGCATGGATTTGATCAAAACATCTTGTCTACATGTATGAAATTCTCAATAAAGTTTTTGTAAAAGTTAAAACAAAACAAAACAAAAAAAACTTCCGAACTCCTGATGTACCAAAATTGGATCCTACCTCATCAGTAATTCAAATAAGACACTCATCATGGACTATTAGCAATTCAAATAAGCACCTGGCACACCATCAGAGGACTCTACATATTCCTACTGCTCTCAGAATGATCCTGCATATTTCTCTCGAGTAAAATTATGGCATGTTGGTCAAGCTTAGGTGAAAGAGTTCCCATTAGGCATGTCCTGGAACCACCTTTGTGAGCACCCAAATGTGTCTTCTTCACAGCATTCTCCTCCCTCATCTTCTCATACACTTTCTTGTTCTTCAAATTCCATTGGTTCTTCTCCTCTAGACTTCTGGCTTGTTGCAGGGCTGATGCGAAGTTATTTATCTAGAGACATTGATTTTTATTAACTTCGGAGTTTATTTCTTCTTCCTGTTCAGGCTTTTTGCTGTCCAGTGTGTTTTCTGATGGTATGAGAACGCAGCAAAACTTCAATATTTTGCAAGTTGAGTATATGAGTCATTGCAAATCCTAAAGAATATCCTTCAAATTATAGATCAAAACCCATTTGTGGCTTGTGAAACCAATGTAATAGGCTGTATTCAGGATTTAAAAAATAAAGTAAAAATGAATAGAAGGTATTAGAATATCTCACACATAATGACTTTTTTCTCTCTTTTAAGTACCGAGGATTAGATCTAGGGCATAATGCATGAAGGGTAAGCATTCTACCACTGAGCCCCAGCCACAGCCCTTCACTCCTAATGCAAGTCAAACTTCTAGTCTGCTTGATACAGTTAAGGTTGCAGTTGCAATGCCTGATTGACATTTTATCTTCTGGTCTTTCACTCACGCAGAGTAAGAGTCTGTCACATCCTCCATCTAGTCTTTTGGCTTTATTGAAAAACATTGTGAGTCATTTGTCTAATGAAAGGTCACTAAGAACTGAGCCCTTCAAGCTCAGTACTAAATGGCAGAGTAAAGAATGAAAAAGAAAAGTCATTTTAATAAAATAACCTGAATACCAAGACCATTGTCTTGTTGCTTAAAAATCATTTATGTCAGAAGCTAAATCTCAGAATATTACTATGTTCTTACTTTGTATTGCCTCTGTAATGCTCCTAATCTCCCTGATGTTATCTCTTGACATTTGGATATCCAGGTTCAATGTAATAAAGGTTGAGTACTCAGGAAAGCCGAAGAGAAAATCACATTAATTTGGACCTATTGCTAGATTCCTCACACAAATGATACCAAACTGACAGTGTGAACACACTTTTCTGAAGGAGAGTTTTAGCCTGACGGTCTATAAATTCAAGTCAAGATTATGTCAGTATGAGAGTATCTGTGCCATTTCTTTTTCAGACTTCCCCACCACAGCTCTCTCCATCTTTCTAAGGGCTCAGCTAATGCGCTAGGGTTTGTTACTTTGCTCAATGACTAATCTGCATTTTCAGGGGTTTTCTTCATCACAGGAAAATTGTTTCAAGTAATCTTCTCTCTTTAAAATGGTTTAGATCTCTGCTTGCCCTTCTTCTTTCAAAGGTCCTGCTAGCTAATAGGATACATTAATCCTTATTTTTCTTGTTTTGTTGATTCCCCTTAGCTATTCTTCACTCTCCTTATGTAATCTTTACCCAGCATCAACCTCCATAAAGTCATCAGCGTTGCATCTTGTATCATATAGTTCCTCTGTTCTATAAAACACTGTAACAGTCAAAGAATTTTTGCTAGTTTTATCCTTCTTACTTTTTTTTTTTTTTTTTGACACAGGGTCTCCCTGTAGCCCCAGCTGTCCTGGAACTCCCTATGTAGACCAGGCTAGGCTTGGGCTCACAGAGATCCACCTGCCTCTGCCCCCCCCCAAGTGCTGGGATTAAAGGCATGCACCACCATGCCCAGTTTACCCTTCTTTTAAAGGCTGAAAACTCTCGTCTGTGCTCAGAATCTCACTCTCTTCCCCTCTAATCACTGCTTTCTCCATGTCTGGGGGCGAAAATAAAAACCTACCGATGACTCTGCTACATAAATGACCCTCTACAACTGTCTTTTTCTTTGCTCCCAGTTTCTTGGCATGTAGTATTTGCATTCTTTCCCATTGATTTCTCCTTGATTTAGAATATAGCCCATGGAAATATGAACTTGTAAGAATATTTGATACTTTAGAAGTTCTTTCAAGACATAAATTCACATTTCAAGGGAGCTTGCACAGAACTTCTGTAGTGGGATTTTGGGTATTTGTGGGACACTAAAAGGACAGATAATTTGGGGCAGAATAGCTGGTATTCCCATCCAGTCTCCATTCCCTAATATTTTATATTCCAGTTCTTGCCTTAGTGGAATAGGTCTGACCTCTAGTGGGAACAATTTGGTTAGTGTCTCTTTAAAAGAGTCAGGACCCAAATCTGTGCGAAGCAGGTGTTGAGAACATGCCTGCTGATTTACTGATTTGTTAATTGAAATCTCTTAGCTTTATAAAGAAAAACACTAATATATCCTTTATTGTACATTCTTAACAAAACTCCCAGTAATAGGCTTTATTTCACAAAATATATTTTAAGAAAATTATATCCACCAAATATCTTTTAAAATGGTAATTATTGTGTTTTAATATTTATATGAATCTTTTACTCTAAATAGACTTGAAAGCATTTTCCAAACAGATTTATTACCTATATAGCATGTTCAAGTCAATTAAAGTAAAATTCAATTAAAAAGCAGCCACCTCCAAAGTAGGGCTCAGCAGATGTTTAACAGCTCACAGCAACACCTCACAGCAGTGCAACTTAAGCAGCAGTTGATGAGTGAAAATGAAGAATTCCATTTTCTATTTAAGCTACAAGAGCAACAGAGAGAATCAGAATGTAATTACCCAAATTAGAAATTTTCTGTGACACCCAGGTCACCGTCTTTGCTATTCACAGAAGGGCCAAGAGATATTCATTGATCACATGCAGCCAAGAATACTGCCCTATGTCTCTGCCGATGGACAACCCCCTCAGGCACACAGCCTTGAAACACTAGAGCAACAAAATTTACAACAAAGCAAAGAATGCTCTTCAGGACTTCAAAAGGGCTTCACGCCTAATGTTCCTGTCCCTGGGCTCAAAAGAGGGCTTGACCACCAGACTATGTACCAAGTGACAGAAACAGAAGACAGTGTAAAGGATGTTAGTCACAGCATAGCTTTTTGTCTAGGTTGGCAGGAATTTCACTAGTATCTCATTCAATCCTGATGCTAAATGCAGTGGAAAAATTCTGCCCCCTTCACTCTGATTTTCATGTTCATTGCTAGTAAAGACCGAGGGAAGTTGAGATGGGTCTGGGGTTCTTTAGGTGCAGAGATATTTAGAAATACTTGGCTACCCAATATGAAGCAACCTTATCAAGACTGAAAAACAAAATAAACAACTCCATCACTTTACTGAATAATGCACAGGTGAACAGTTGAACCTGCTCCCTTTCTTCTAGATATAAGTTTGCTGGATCTTCACGAGCTGGCTTGATTATCCTTCATGTACCAACATTTAATTTAAATGGTAGACTAGGTTTCCAGACAGAAATGAAAGTGGAAAAGCTAGATTGCAGTTTAGGTTGAATGGAATGATCATTCTACTCAGTGCTGCTTTAATTTGATAAGATTCTAAAACTAGAAACATGTTAACAGATTTATCTCTGGGTCAAATTTCTTCATCAGCTTGCCATCATAATGCTATTATTTAATTCATTCAGTTTGGTAATGGCTGCTTACAAACACCTAACAGATATATACAGAATAGGAAATTATTCTATTCCTTTATGCTAATAAAAACACATCTCCACAACCCGAGGGAAAGGAAAGCCAGGAATTTCTGGCACAGACACCATTTACTTCTAAATAACAGTCTGTTCAGATTTCTCTATAATCGTTTTACCCAAGAAGAAATATAATAGGGACTTTTTGATATAATGGTATGACCTCACCTGTAGCATGTGGATCACAGGTATTAAATACTGAGATAGATATTTTCTTCCTCTGTCAGGAAAATAAAAGACTTCCTCAGGAGGATTATAGTGACCCAATTTTCTCAGGATCAAGTAGATGCAAATTAGCACATTTATTTTATAGCCACTATGTGAACAAAACTGCTGAGATAAATGTGAACACCATGATCTCTTGAATTCTTACATTATCTTGGGACCTAAGGAGATAGAAAGGAGTCACAAGTAAGGCAGAGGACCACATAACACCTTAGCATGCAGCCCAAAATAGGGTTATTAGAACTCCTTTCACAGTCTGTTTCCACCCCTCAAAAGCAAGGCTTTAAATTGGTTTTTAGTGATCTCAAATTGTTTGCAGGAATGTAAACAGCAAGAGAACCTAGGAGGTCATCTTTAAGATGGTAAAGGCAGTCATAGAGAAGACACTGAATTTAAAGAATAAGGTAGAGGCAGTCATTTCTTAGCAAATTTAGCTTTTTCCTGTCACCTAACACATTGTATTCCGTCAGCATCCCCCTGAACTGTATCCACCACCTCTCCCTGTAGATACTTTGTTCACCTCTCTTATATGTGAGCTGATTATACGTACAAGAAATATCTTACCTGATTCCTATGTGCTCTATGTTTCTCTCCATCTTTCTCCTCACAGCCAGACTTCGGGAAGGAGTTGCCTGCAGTCATAGCTTCTGTTTATTTACCCGAGTGTTGCCTTATTTAGGCAGTGCCAATTTGGCACCATTATTGGGATTATTCCAGAAATCCCTAACAACCACTTCTTTCTCATCCCAGTGCTGTAGGGGTTCTCCATCCTCGTAGTTCCCTCTATTCTGAAGGGCTCTCTTACTACTGCCTCTATGACAATACTCCATATTTTCTCCTCCATCTCAGATAACCAATCCACTTTTTCCTCTGCACATCCAGCTCTTGGGTTTCAGTTTTTTCCAGGATTCCATTCTTGGTCCTCTTATTTAGTAAATTTCTCAGGGTACTATGGGGAGTTGAAGTAGGGTAAGCTTTGAATGGGCAAGTTGGTCTGCTCATTGATTCTACCACTTATTAGCACTGTGACCTCTGACTTCTCTGAACCTATCTTTCCTCATCCTCAGTAAGATGATGTATAACTTCCTGTTAGAAATAAATGTGAAACCATAGTGAAGAGATGATCTGAGGCCTGCCACAAGGCATGTGCTCACTCATGGTCATTCTGGTTCATTAACACCTCTGTGTTGACTGTGCGCTCTAATTCATTCTAGCTCAGCCCTTATTCTGTTTCAGTAAAAACATGACATCTTCTCAGGACCTATAAGTCACCTTCTATACCAATCTGATTTTCACCCTCACATGGACTCCCATTGCTCTTAAAACTCTTGAATCAGCTGCCTTCTGATTTTTCCATCCCTCTCAGGGTAGTTTGGGCTACCTTAGTCCTTTCCCTGTACACTTTCATTAGTCTTCTCGTAGGTCTGCTTCCAGCCATCTCCCCTCCTTATCTCTGTATCTCTCCTTCCATAGCTACCCTGCAGTGCATCTTCTATACTGGAAAGACTTCTTTGACTCCCCAGTGTGTAGAGGACAAAGCTTGCATTCTTTACATGGTGCACAAAGGCTCTCAGAGTGTTCCGACTCTAGTGCCTCAGCTTTTCTCCATCTTCCATCAGCACCCTGCTCTCCTTCCTTGCCAAGCTACTGGCGAATTTCCTGGCTCACATGACCTGGGATTCACCCTGACTTTTGAACACAGACTCCTCTGTTGGGGATACTTTGCCTTCTCTTGTTCATCCCTTAAACTTCAGCTTACGTATTTCCTTCTCCATGGATCTTTTCCTAATATTTCTCCTCATCATTATCCCACTTATAACTTTTATGCATTTTTAATTCAACAATTTTTTTTATTTAACACATATTTATTGGATGCCAAATTAGTTATCTACTGCTCTATAACAAGCCATAAATTGCTTGAACAAAAATTTATTAAATATCAACAGCTCCCAAAGGTCAGGAGTATATACACAGTTTAGCTGGCTCTCACAAGGTTTCAGTTAATGTACTTTTTAGCATTGTAGGTGTCGTTTAGGTTTGACTGGGGAAATTTGCCTGCAAGCATGCTCATAGTGTCAGGGTTGACTTGCTGTTGATCTTGGGCTGTGAAATGCATTCCCTTGGGCCCAGAATAACAGATCCAATTGACCATAGATAAAACCCTATGAAACCATGAGCTAAAATAAACCTTTCCTCCTTTTAAGTTGTCAGGTCACATATGTGTTCATAGTGATGATAAAACGAACACAAAATCAAGGTGTTAGGAGGTTTGCATGCCTGTTGGAAGCTCCAGGGAAGGGTCTGTTTTCTTGTCCATTTCAGCCTCTGGAGCCCCAGCGTTCCTTAGCTCATTTTTCTTCTCTCCTGGCATCTTGGGTCTGTTTTCACCATGGCAGGATCACCTTCCTCAGATAGACCATAAGTCTTTAAGGGCTAGAATGATCTTCTTCTTTAGATTTTAAAATACTTTTTGATTGATTGATTTCAATTTGGTGTGTAGGAGTTTTTGCCTGCATGTATGTAGGTGCACCCATGTCATGCAATGCTCACAGAGGCCAGAAGAGGGTGGTACATATGGAACTGGAGTTAGGGACAGTTGTTAGCCACTGTGTAGGTGCTGGGAACCAAACCTGGGTCCTCTGCAAGAGCAGCATAACTCTCAATATCGATCTATCTCACCAGGCCAAAGTTGTATTTATTTTTAAGTGACTCAAATATATAAAATTGGAACACATCAGTGTGGTATCATGAGATGATTCAAAACAGGATTATGCTTATAATATTTAAATCAGATTATACTTCCCTGCCACCTAAAAAAAATCAGTTTTGTAAACTAATTTTTTTTTCACTGTTTAAGGAATTTTTATTAAAGCAAGAATTTTATAATCAAAATTACGTTTCCTTGCTCAGTTACCAATTAATGGTAAAATTTTTATTTATTTATTTTTTAACTTAAAAACTATATTGAGAATTTCATATATGCATATAAGGTGTTTTGATCAAATCCACACCCACTCTCTCCCATCCAACACCTCCCATATTTCCCCATCATTTTTTTTCTGACAACTTCATGTTCTTTCTTTCTTTCTTTCTTTCTTTCTTTCTTTCTTTCTTTCTTTCTTTCTTTCTTTCTTTCTTTCTTTCTTTCTTTCTTTCTTTCTTTCTTTCTTTCTTTCTTTCTTTCTTTCTTTCTTTCTTTCTTTCTTTCTTTCTTTCCCTTCTTTCTTTTTTAATGTTTTTTTTTTGCTACTCTAACATTACCCCCTCTGAAGAAGTAGCCCTAAAATCTTTCAGGGATTAGATACAAGCTCCCAAATACTTTTGTCATTTTTGTCCTTTGGAACAGAGTATGTTGCTAAGAGGCCCAAGGACACTTTGACTTTTAGCCAAGAAACTGGCTACATTTCTTTGGGATCTTTTTTACCCTAACTGCCTAGCCAATTCCTGCCTCCTATTCTTATCACACCATCCTCTGAAGAGATTACACAAATATATGATAGGGAATTGGGATGCAGACTACTCTGGCTTCTTCCATGCTGAGCAGGAACTCAGAGGGTGAGGCAATTGGGGTACCCCTTCAGTAGGTCTATCGAAAAGACTCCCAAATTACGTTACTCTTATCTGTAGGGAGAAAAGAAAGTCCATGACTGGAGAATAGGAGATGTGAAGAAGTAAAGGCAAGAGTAGTCAAGTTCTAGATGGAGAACCAGAAAAAAGTGAGAACAGGGCAAATTTCAAATGTTCGTATCAGAGTACATTGAGATTTCTTGACGAGAGCTTCCAAAAGCATCCCTCCATTGGGTTCCTCCTAATTTTTCTTTTGTCTGCCAAGGCTGGACTTGAGAGTGATGGGTTCAGGATTTGCTTTCAGGTATTTTGATAGCTGTTCAATTGTTTAGAATCATTTTCAGTTCCCTCTTAAAGGCTTCTAGATAGGGGTAGAAAACAAATGCATCCATCATTTTAGAACAATAGTGGGTTGTCTCCCTTAGCTACAGGTGGGCACTACAGTATTGCAGACCAAGATCTGAAGTCTTACATCTGAGCAGCACTTTCTGATCAGGTTTTATACTAATGTCTGGGAAGTACAGTTTCTCAGACTTCAATGAAAATATATACTGATGACTTTACTCTGGTTATACTTTCCTTTTGGGTGTTTAAAACTATACAATTGGCCCAAATAAATCAATTTATTTTTACACTTAAGGTCATTTGATGATCTGTTCCTCAGGGGCTACATGGGCTTGGGTGAGCCCCTGGCTCCTTTTTTTTTTTTTTTTTTTAACTAGTTCCATCTATTTGAAGATAAGTAAAAGGTCCTACTCAACCATGCCTGGCTTCACTTGGAAACATGGATGAGATGTTTCCTCTGAGTTGACCCTCCTCTTTTTAGACTGGACACTGGTTCAAGTCTATCTCGTGGGGTCTCCATGGCCTCCCTGAACAAGAGGATAGGTGACGCACCACAGTTACAGGACATTTTGAGAGATATTCCATAGTCTCCTGTAACTTAGTCAACCTTGGAGGGCAAGGGACAAAACTGTCCTTTAAGTTCCTCTGACATTAGTATAGGCCTCAAAGTATGGCTCTTAAGCATCCAATAAGATTAGTTCCATCAGTCTGGTACTTTTAATTATCATGTGCTATGTAGATAAGGCTTGGGTAAAAAACCCAAATATTCTCAGATAAATCTTGACTAGATATATACTTTGTTACTTAAATTAGTTGACTAAACTATGACCTTAGAAAATCTAAGATTACGTGTATATTATTTTTGTCTCATCCTCTATATATATAAGAACAAACCTAAACAGACCTTCATCACTTGCTTAGGCTTTCTCATTTTTTTCTATTTTGGAAAGTATCTCCATTCCCATATCCTTTTAACATCATTTACATTCTTATTTTCTTTTTTTTAAAATAATTATGAGACATAATAGCATTAACAAAATAAATTATCCATCTGTGTGAGACATCTTTTCCTGGGGATTCTAAGCAATGCTTATTCCTTTTAAGGTTCTAGTGTCAAGTCAATGTTTGATTAAAGCTTTACTGGGGAACCAATGAATTTATTAAGCTTACTTACGGAGATAATTGAGAGGTTGCTGAGGTGTATATATGGCACACTAGAAAGCCTTACCCAGTATGGGTCATGCTTTCTCTTCCTAGCCTTCCCAGATTGTATAATTTATCCCTCCCCAAATCCAGGAGATCATGTATGATTAGGGCCAAATTACATACAGTTGGCTGGGAAGAATGACTGGATACTCCTGTGATGGTCCAATGACCTTGCTTGGCCCTCTTTTAATGAATGAGCACAACTGTCCACAAGCCCAACTGTGACAATGTTTAGCAATCAGGCATAGCTGAAGTCATGATGATAGTAGTTATTTCATGCAGAAGAGACTGTTTTACAGCATCATCTTTTTTAAAGGACATGGAATTTAAAAGGATTTGGTGCTAGGATCCACATATGAGGCAGAACATACATCATTTATTTTTATGAGTCTGTTACTTCACTTAGTATAAAAGTTTCTAGATCCATCCATTTACCTGCAAATTTCATTTTTTCATCTTTCTTTACTGCTGAATAGAACTCCATTGTGTAAATATACCACATTTTTGTTAACCACTCATCAGTAGAGGGGTGCAAGAGTTGCTTCCATCTCTTAGCTATTGTGAAAAGAGCAGCAACAAACATGGTTATACGAGTGTCTCTACAATAGGATGAGTCCTTTGATTGTATGCCAAGGAGTGGTATAACCAGGTCATATGGTAGGTTCATTTTTCATCTTTTAAGAGTTCTCCACAGTGTTTTCCACAGGGGTTGTACAAGTTTGCAATCCCACCAGCAGTGAATGAGCATTCCCCTTTCTCCACATCCTTACCAGCATTTGGTATCATTTGTTCTCTTGACCCTAGCCAGTCTGCTTGGGGTAAGGTGATATCTTAAGGTGGTTTTAATATCCATTTCCCTAATTACTAACTATGTTGAACACTTTTTGAGATTTCTTAGCAACCTTTATTTCTTCCTTTGAGAACTCTCTGTTTAGATCTTTAGCCCATCTTTTAATTGGGTCATTTGGTTTCCCGATTCTTTGTTTTTTGATTTCTTTATGTATTCTGGATGTTAAACCTCTGTCATATATTTCACTGGTGAAGATTTTTCCCCATTCTGTGGGTTTTCTCTTCACTTTTTTGATTGTTTCTTTTGCTGTACATAAGCTTTTTAATGAGGTCCCACTTGTTGATTGCTGACCTTAATTCCTGAGCAACTTGGGTCCAATTTAGAAAACCCTTTCCTACACCTATATCTTGCAAGTTACTACCAATATTTTCTTGTAATAGTTTCAGGGTTTCCAGTTTCACATTGAATTGAGGTATTGGATCCACTTGGAGTTGACTTTTGTGCAAGGTGAAAGATAAGGATCTAGTTTCCTTCTTCTACAGGTGGAGATGCAGTTTGGCCAGCACTATTTGTTGAAGATGCTGTCTTTCCTCTTGTGTATTCTTGGCATTTTTGTCAAATATTAGGTGGCTGAAATTGCATGTACTCAGGTTTGGGTCTTCAATGATGTTCCATTGACCTGTGTGTCTATTTTTGTACCAGTACTATGCTGTTTTTATGACTATAGCTCTTTAGTATACTTTTTGAGATCTGGTATAGTAATCCCCCCAGTGTTGCTCTTTATGCTCAGGGTTGCTTTGGCTATCCAGGGTCTTTTGTGCTTCCATATGAATTTAAGGATTGTTTTTTCTACTTCTGTGAAGTATGCCATGGGGATTTTGATTGGGATTGCATTGAATCTATATATTGTTTTTGGTAGGGTGCTCATTTTTATAACATTAATTCATCCAATCCATAAGCGTGGAGGTCTTTCCATCTCCTGGTGTCTTCCTCAATCTCTTTCTTTAATGATTTAAAATTTTCATTGTAGAGTTCTTTGGTGTCTTTGGTCAGATTTATTCTAAGTTTTTTTTTTGTAGCAATTGTGGATGGGAGCATTTCCCTGTATTATTTCTACAGTTGTTGTTGTTGGTATATAGAAAGGCTACTGATTTTTGTAGATTGATTTTTATAACCCGCCACTATACTGAAAGTGTTGATAAGTTCTAGGAGTTTTTTGTGATCTTTTGGGTATAGTATCATATCATCTGCAAAAAGTGATAATTTAACCTCTTCTTTTCCAGGTAGTACTCCTTTAATTTCCTTCTCCTGTCTTATTGATATAGCAAGAGTTTCAAGCACTATGTTGAAAAGGAGTGGAGATAGTGGAGATCCTTATCTGGTTCCTGATTTTAATGGGAATGCTTCCAGTTTTCCTCCATTTAGAATGATGTTAGCTGTGGGTTTGTTGTATATAGCTTTAATTATGTTGACGTATTTTCCTTCCAATCCAATTCCCTCTAGGACTTTGAATATAAATACATGCTGAATTTTGTCAAAAGCTTTTTCTACATTTATTGAGATGACAGTGTTGTTTTTGTCTTTGAGTCCATTTATATTATTAATGACATTTATTTACTTGCGTATATTAAACCATCCCTGCATCTTCTGGGATAAAGCCTACTTGATCATGGTAAATGATCTTTTTGATGTGTGTCTGTATGTGGTTTGCAAGTATTTTGTTGAGAATTTTTGCATCTATGTTCATTAAGGATAAGAGTCTATAGTTTTCTTTTTTGGTTGTGTCTTTACCCAGTTTGGGTATTAGAGTAATGCTGGCTTCATAGAAGAAATTGGGGTGTTCTCCCTTTGTTTCTATAATTTTGAACAATTTAAATAGTATTGGTTGGAGGTCTTCTTTAAATGTCTGGTAGACTTCTCCTGTAAATCCATCTAGGCCTAGGCTTTTTTCAGTTGGGAGGCTTTGTGTTACTGTTTCGATTTCCTTATATGTTAAGGGTCTGTTTAAACTGTTGATCTCTTCTCGGTTTAACTTTGGTGGTTCCCATGATTTTAGATATCAATCCATTCCTTTTAGATTTTCAAATTTAATAGCATATAGGTTTTTAAAATACCCCTTTATAATGGTCTGGATCTTTTGGGTGTCTGTTTTGATGTTTCCCCTTTCATCTCTGATTTTGTTGATTTGGATTTGCTCTTTCTTTCTTTTGGGTAACTGGGCTATGGGTCTGTCTATGTTGTTTAGCTTTTCAAAGAACCAGCTCTTAGATTCATTAATTCTTTGTATTGTTTTCTTTGTTTCTATTTCATTAATTTCTGCTCTGATTTCTGATATTTCTTCTCTTCTGCTGGTTTTGGGTTTCATTTATTCTTCCCTTTCCAGTGTCTTGAGTTGCAGCATTAGTTCATTTATTTGGGCTCTTTCTAATTTTTTAATGTAGGCACTTAGAGGTATAAACTTCCCTCTCAGGACTTCTTTTAAAGTTTCCCAGAGGTTGTGTTGTGTTATATTGTCCTTTTCATTGAATTTCAAGAATTCTTTTATTTCTTTCTTAATTTCTCCTTTGACCCACTCATTGTTTAGGAGTGTGTTGCTTAATCACCATGAGTTCGTGTAGTGACTAAGGCTTTGTCCCGTGTTGATTTTGAGCTTTATTGCACTTGGGTCTGAGAGAATGCATGGAATTATTTCAATTTTTTTTGTATTTGTTGAGGTTTGTTTTGTGGCCCAGTATGTGGTCAATTTTGAAAAAGTTCTGTGGGCTGCTGACTAGAAAGTGTATTCTTTTGTGCTTGGGTGGAATATTCGAAAGATGTCTGTTAGGTCCATTTGATGTATGGTATCATTTAATTCAGATGTCTTTCTGTTTATTTTTTGTCCACTTGACCTGTCTAGTGGAGACAGTGGGGTATTAAAGTCCCCTACTATTACTGAGTTGGGGCTAATCTGTGTCTTAAAGTCCTGTAGTGTTGTCTTTATGAATTTGGGTGCACCAGAGTTTGGTGCATATATGTGAAGGATTGTACTATATTCTTGGTTGATTGTTCCTTTGATCAGAATGAAGTGACCCTCTTTACCTCTTCTGATTAGTTTTACTTTGAAGTCTATTTTGTGAGTTATTATAATTATAAACCCTGCTAGTTTCTTAGTGCCATTTGCTTGGAATATTCTTTTCTGTCCTTTTACCTTAAGGTAGTGCCTGTCCTTGAAGGAGAGATGGGTTTCTTGTAGACAGCCAAGAGATGGATTTTGTTTCTTAATCCAATCACGTAACTGGTGTCTTTTGACTGGGGAGTTCAGTCCACTGATATTTAAGGTTATTATTGAAAGATATGTATTGGTTGCAGTCATTTTGATTGCTGTTTGTCTTCTCTGTCTAATTTTGTGTTTCCTAGATCATACCTTTATTTATTTTCTTTCATTGCCCCGGGGTATAGTTGTTTCTGCATCTGCTCTGTGTACTGCTTCAAATATTCCTTGAAGGGTTGGTTTTGTGGACATGTATTCTTTCAGCCTATTTATATCATGGAAGATTTCTCTTTCCCCTTCGACTGTAATGGACATTTTAGCTGGGTATAGGAATATGGGTTGGCATTTGTGGTCATGTAAAACTGGGAATACTTTGGTCCAGGCTCTTCTGGCTTTCATAGTTTGCATGGGGAATTTCTTTTCTGATCCTGTCTATTTGGTGTTCTATGTGTTTCCTGTATTTGTATGGGGATGCCTTTCCTTAATTTCAGGAAATTCTCTTCTACAGTCCTGTTTAAGACCTGGTTAGTACCATTAACCTGAAATTTTCCTTCCTCTATTCCTATGATCCATAGATTTGGTCTTTTCGTGGTGTCCCACATCTCTTGTACATTCCGTTCCTGTGTTTTTTAAAATTTTCCATAATCTTTGCTTGAGTGGTCCAATTCTTAAATCTTATCCTTCAGTGTTGATATTCTGTTTTCCATTTCATTCATTCTAGCCGTGATGCTTTCCCCTGTTGTTTCAAGTTGGCTTATTGAGTTTTGCACTTCCTTCTTCATTTTTGCCCAAGTTTTCTTCAATGTTTCTCTTTTGTGAATTCACTCAGAAGTTTATTCTTATATTCTTTTAGTTCTTTCATTTGTTTGTTTGTGTGTTCTTTAATTCATTTAATTCCTTGATCATATTTATGATTGTTCTTTTAAATTCAGTGTCCTGGGTTATCTCTAGGGGCTTCTCCTTGTAGAACTCTTCTACAGGACTGGTGGAGTTTGGTGGGGGCACAGTGTTTTGGCTTTCCATTTTATTATTCTTTTGTTGTGATTTTGGCATGTGAATTTTTTTGTTGTTTATGATTCTGATATGAGAATTAAGTTGAAGTATGCTTCTGTTTGTATTACCGGATGCCTAAGCCCTTTCCTTATTAGTTACACAAAGCTGGTTGTTGCAAGTTTCAGGTTCTCTCAAGTTTTATTTTGGAGGGAACTGATGGTTTCAGATCAGCTATTCAGGAGCATTCACAGAACCCAAGTCAGGTTCCAGTTAGGTATACTCAGGTTTCTTTCTAAGGTTTGGACCCCTATTAGCAGGAATTCAGAGAAAATTTAGGAAATTTTCTAAGGGGGGGATAATTTTGAGGCTTTCAGTTGGTCTGCTACATTCTCAGCCCCTATGCTAGAGGGAGGCCAGAACCCAGCACCCTCTGGTGGTCTGTTGAGATCACTGCCACTACACTGATGGAGGTGGGAGCCCACCCCCTCAGGCTTCTGCTAGGATCTCAGCCTTAGCCTATCAAAGCCAGGTCTGCTCTGGAATCTTGGGAGGGGCCTCACGAAATCCCAAGTATTGGGATGGGTATGGAGCAATTAGGGGAAGCTTACCACCTTGTGGTGGCAGGATCCAGCTGCAGACCCCTGCATTCTCAGCCTCTAAGGCAGAGGCAGGCCAGAACCTGGCACTCTCTGGTGGTGTGCTGAGATCACAGCCACTACACCGATGGAGTCAGAACCCACACTCTCCTATGGTAAAAATTTTAAGGTTCTTCTTACATCTTCATTTTGTGACATAGTAGAGGACACTCAAATATTTTCAAGCAAATGAACAAATGTATGATTAAAGAACTCTTCAACCACATAATAATTCGCTAAGGATTTTAACATAAGAAAAGCTACAATTAATTTCTAAACCTAAACAATGAAAGTAACTGGAATCATGCAGAACACATGCTACAGAATTTTTAGAGGACAAAGGGTCAAACATGAAGTGTCTTACAGTAAACATATCATGGTGTGGTATGTGCATTTTTTATGTGTAAACCCTTAACACTGGTCCCACCTGTGGGATAACAGGATGGATGGCAAAGAAAGACAAAGCACAAAGATTTTAGGTTCTTAAATAATGTTTTATCAGATCAATTAATAAATTAAGAAGCATTTCCTATTTAGATCAAATTAGATGTTTCCCCACACTGAACTCACATGAATTAAAACTGTTTATGTTAGAAATAGTGCCACTAGGTTAAATTACAGGTAGTTTCTATGTGCTGGTAGTACGTTAATGACTTCCGATTTTCAGGGACCAGTTCTTTTCTGGAAAAAAAAAATCACAAAAATGGAGAGTTCATTCACTTCAGCAATCAGGCTTCCTAGAAACTGATGGTTTTCTACAACTGTTATTAGTAGCAATTTTAGACAAGAACTGTAACACTTATAGTTACCAAGCCTGGCATATCAAAGCCCAACTTCCATCTGCTGTGTATTTAGTTCATTTACTTAAACTACTTTAATTCTGTTGGAAATCTAGAATAATTATACTTAAAGAAAAAAGCCTCTAATTATTTGTAAAGAACATGATCATAGACTCACATTACCTCTGATTTTATTATTCTAAAGGAGTGTCTGGTTAACAGATTTTAATTTGGTGGCAGTGGGACTTAGAGAGAAGTTTTAGAAAAGTTTTATGCAACCCTATCAGGAAACTTTACTGTTTTTGCGTAAACAATATTGATTTTTGAGCACAGCCACTGAAAGAATTTGGATTGAGTGCTTTCTTACTTTTTAGAGGAGAGTTGTGGTGGTTTGAGTAAAGAGTTTTCCCCAAAGGCTCAAGTATTTGAACACTTGGTCAGTTGGTGGCTCTGTCTGGGGACTGTCATGGAACCTTTAGAGGGGCTGCCTAACTGGAAGGAATCAAGTCCCTGGGGTGGGCTTGGAGAGTTCATAGTCTTGCCCCATTTCCAGCACCCTCTCTCTCTGCTTTCTGTGCACATGTGTATACTTGAAGATGTGGGATACTCAACTTTCTGTTCCAGGCCCCTCTGCTGCCATGCCTTCCCACCATGATTGCCTTTTATCCCTCTGGAACCATAAGCCCCAATAAACTCTTCCTTCTATAGGTTGCCTTGGTCATGGTATTTCATCACAGCAATGGAAAAGTAATTAATGCAGAAGTATACCCTAAATTTGCGTACAGATTACATATTTGTCACTTTTGTCATGAAAGAAGATCCCCTTTCATGTCATCTGGAAAATTCTTTTTATAGGACTTGAAACCTCTAAACAATGGGAACAGCAGTAAGTAGTCTTTTTACATCTCAAAGTGCAAGAGCCCAAGCACTGGACTCTGACTTCTTGGTCAAACGTTGTCACTTACTAAATGGTTACACTTCTCCTGACTCATTTTCTTTGTAAGGTAGTGGGCAATAATAATTCAAGTAGAGTATGTGTTATGGGGTTGGCACTGGTTTTAGATGCACTGATAAAATACTTAGAACAGTATCTATGGTAGTTTTGCAACAAGAGGTTAGCACTTATCACAATCTGTGACTGTTTTGAATGGTCTAGTGATTGTTCATGAAACTTCTATGTGATTTATTTTATAAAATCATGGAATATTTTTGTTGGGAAGAAAACCTTTAACATAAAATGAGCCCACGCTACAATCTATTTTTTTCCCATAGTAGTTACAGTGATTATTCTAAGATGCCAATGTGGTAAATAACTCACTACCCACAAGATAAAGACCAATCTGACACTACCTTGTTTATCACTCTAGCTACCCAACCCACCCCACAACCCCATATCCCCTCCATCAAACATTAAGTTTTCTGATTTGAAATTTCCTCCACTGTGGGTTTTTTCAGGACTTACTGCTTATGCCTGAAATTTTTTCTGTACCTTACATCTCTGAACTCTTACTTCCCTTAAGGTAGCAACTCTCATATGTGTATGCTCATACTTTGCCCACCAACACCTACCACATTATACTGCAGTTTTCTGTCTTAGTTGGTTTAACTGCCAACATGACACAGCCTAGAGCTATTTGAGAATGAGTCTCAACTGAGAGATTTTCTAGGTCAGATTAGCCAGTGGGCATGCCTGAGAGGACTGTCTTGTTATTTGATGTAAGGGCCCAGCCCACTATAGGCAGTAGCATTCCCTGGGAAGATGGTCCTAGACTGTATAAGAAAGCTAGCTAAGGGGATTGAGAGATGACTTAGCAGTTAAAAGCACTGGTTGCTCCTGCAGAAGACCTGGGTTCAAATCCCAGCACCTACATGGCAGCTAACAACTGACCAGGACCTTAACTCCAGTTCCAGGGGACCCGATGCTCTCTTCGACCTCCATGAGCACTGCATGGCATGGCTGAACTTAAATAGATGCAGGCATAACACTCATACATATAAAGTAAAAATACATAAATAAAGTATATTTTAAAAAGCTTGCTAAGCGTGCGTTTTCAAGGGAGTCAGTAAGTAACGCTTCTCCGTGGTTTCTGCTTCAAATTCTTGTTTGCATTTCTGCCCTGACTTCCCTCAGTGGTGAGTTTCACCTGTAAGCTGAAAAAAACCCCTTCCCCCCCCTCAGTTGTTTTTGATTAGAGTGTTTCACCACAGCAACAGAAAGGAAATAACATTTTTTTTGTTCATATCTGGCCACTTACCTCAGTTTCATGAGAAGGATTGTCTATACCTTTACCATAGTTTTTTCGTCACGATCCAGTTCAGTAGGTGAAACATAAATATTTGTTTTATGAAAAAAATAAATAAACCAACGATTTTAAAAATCAGATCACTTGAAAAAGCAGAGCTTAGAATGTTCTTTCCTCTATAGATGTTTATGGTCAATTCTCTGGACAAAATGGAAAGGCTTTTGAAATTGCCAGGAGAAATTTTTTGGTATCCAATACAAATATTCTTATTTTAGGAAAAAAGAAATGAGGTTTATATAGTAAATTCACTCATTTTTCCATGTCAATTATTTACCTCAGATTGATAGAAATATGAGCATATTTTAACTCCTTGATGATTTTGAACTTTCCACTTGGCAGATAATCGGTTTTTCTGTGTATGTGTACGTTTAATGGAGCTTAGACTAACAAGAATATTTTTGCTTGACAATTTCAATTTCCAAAGCTTCTTGTTCCATCTAAACATCTTTCATTTGATGCCTGTTTATTGTTACTGACTCTTACTGTGAGAAAGAATAAAATCATTCAGCTGCTCTTGTAAATGTGGGCAAGTATTAAGCTAATCAATGATTTTTCTCCTATGCAGGACTGAAGAGGCAGCTTCGGAGCTCATAGCTTCTGGGGCCTGGTATAAGGGCACTTCATTGGCATAGTCTTCACCTCCACTTTGGCAAAAGGAAATAATACCCACTCAACATTCTGAAAGTTCCAGGCAGTGCCTTCACTCACGCTCCTCATCTCCAGTCCACTTCATCTTTAGGCACAGCTTCCCTAGCCTGCTTTACTTTGACAGTCCCAGGACTAATTTATTTATGTTCTTTATTCTTGCTTGCTTTAGCAACCAGTACAAGATGATACTTCCCAAGAGAGCCTTCCACTATTCTGACACCCATGCTTTCTCTAAGTCTGCTCTATCTCATTCCATCTCTTTTAATCAATTCTTGGAATCTTATCCTCTACCTTCAGAACATCTGAGTCTTCTACGAACAGTTGGCATCACTGAATGGAGACTCTTAGATGAATGCTATTGTCTCCTGTTTCTGTACAACTGGAACAGGATGTAATCCTGCTCTTATGGCCACTGCTTCCCCTCTCTCTTCCCTCACACAAAATACCAGCTTAGACATTAACTCATCAAAATCTGCCACTTACTACCTTTCCTAGTTGATATCACCTACTGACTCCCATTCATAATTTAATCACATCACAGGTCTGTGAAACAGACTGTAAGATACTAACATGCCTATCTCTTGAGAAGTACACAATAGAACAGTATCTGGATTGCCATAAAGAAAGCATAGTTAGGCAGAGGAAAAACTTTTCTTATCTAACTGCAAAGAGGCCTCAGTTAGCCCATGGAAGTGCTGAAGGGGGGATTTTTTTTCAATGCTCTTCTCTAGAGCTGCAAGGGAATCAGGCCTAAGTACATCATCATCACACTCTTTCCAAAGAATGTGTGTCTTGCCAAGGTCTCTTGTATACTTAATATTTCCTATTCAACCAGTCTGATTAGCACAATCTTATTGGCATAGTAAACTAGTGTGACATTCTGTGGAATGTCTAGATAGTCTAGTTCTTTCAAAGTACGACAGAAGATAAGAGGGTTAATATTACTGTGGATCAGAACATAAATGTGCACTGTTGTTGATGCCACATTAATACAAATGACTCCTTATCCTCCTTCTGAACAATGATGAAACAGAATACATTCAACAGACCAATGGCTCTATACCATATACATAAATTACATTAATCTGCTCTGGCCAACATACCACATCTGACACTGTACCTCTTATGAATTTCAGTAGTTCATTTTTATTCAATGAGATATATCTGCAGAAGATTTCAAGGAAACACAGAGGAGTTTAGAATATATCCAACTTGGTAGGGAAACTTTTGAAAACTCTTGAGTAGAACAATGACTTGGCAAAAGCAGGACTTTGTGGCATCAGTATCCTATTTAGAATGGATAGATGCCAAAGACTTGGGTCAAGGATGATGGAAAATAGCACAGGCATGAAGGAATGGGGTCATAGCTTAAGATGGCAGCTATGGTGATTGGAACAATTAAGTGGTAATAAAATATATATTAAAAGACTGTAAAGGTCTAATATTAAAATAATGGGAGGAAGAAAGATATCTGTCAAAGCTGATTCTATTCCTGAGTGATGGAAAAATTCCATTCTCTTTTGGGAAGCTCAGAATGAAAGAAGAATGTGGAGAAGAAAATGAAAACATTTAAATACAGGATGGTGAATTTGGTCTGGCCACACTGAATGTAAGCTGATGGTAGAACAGGATATTGGAGTTGTCCCTTAACACTCACAAGTGTGAAATTATAGACTTAGGTGCACATTCAACAAAGCTATAAAACTTTAAACCTGGAAAGGATCCCTTTTAAGGGACTAATTACAACCTATTCAGGTGCTTCAGTGAAGGATGACAGTGGTAATTTTCAAGAACTTGTGAATATTTGTGAAGTTTATGCTTGAATAATATTTAGAGATACTAGTGTATAGATTTTCCCACAGCACTTTCCTGTCCATTTCCTTCTATTAACTCAGTAGTAGATTCTGTGCTACATTGCATATGAGTAAAGAGCAAGCAGAAAGTCCAAAAGCAGTCCTTAGGACCTAGTATCTCTGAAAGCGTATGCCTATTGGCAAGTGGAAGGAAAATGATGAACTGGAAGAAGCAGAAAGAGAGGCTCCCTCTGACAAAATAGAGTCTCCCTCAGGAGAGCACAGAGATCCTGGCACAATAAGAATTTGACTTTTTATTTCCTCAGCAAAGAGACTGCCAAACACCAAAGAAAAATTGCTACAGTGGTGTTCTACAATGGCTGTGCATCAGCTATCAGATGATCTCAATAGGTGGTGCT
>NW_008335967.1:5469513-5475100 GCF_000622305.1 Nannospalax galili | reverse complement strand
ATTACATATATATATATTAAATATATGTATATATATGCATACATATCTCCAAGTCTACTTTCAAATATTTTGGGTTGAATAGTCTGAGTTGCCCCAGAAATATATATTTCTCCAACAGCTTCTCCAGGTGAGTCTTATGGTAGCCAAATTCAGTGGCCTTGGGCAGTGTTTCTCATCCTTAGCAGTATCAATATTTGGGTGGATAATGGTGTGGTGGACTTCCTTTTTTGCATTAGGATTTCAGCAGCATTCCTGGACTCTAACCATCGGAGTCCAGTAACTTCTCCCCACTTTCATTTAAGATAATAAAATAACATGTCTGTGGTGACATGTGGGGGTGGGGAGCAAAATTGTCTCAGTTAATAATCAGTGGTCTATGCCAAGGAGTGGTATTACATGATCATATTTTAGGTTTATTTTTAGTTTTTTAAAGCATTCTCCACATTGATTTTCACAGGGGTTAAACAAGATTGCAATCCCACCAGCAGTAAATAATCATTCCCTTTTCTCCACATCCTCTCCAGATTTGATACCATTTTTTTTCTTTTATCTTAGTTAGTCTGATTGGGATACGATGAAATCTTAAAGTGATTTCAATTTGTATTTCCATAATCACTAAGGATGTTGAACACTTTTAAGGGTATTTCTTAGTCATCTTCATTCTTCTTTTGAGAACTCTCTGTTTAGATCTTTAGCCCATCTTTTAATTGGGTCATTTTTTTTGTTTTGTTTTTTGAGTTTTCATATATATATATATATATACTGGATGTTAAACCTCTGCCAGATGCATCACTGGTGAAGATTTTCTCCCAGTTTTTGGGTTTTCTCTTCACTTCCTTGGTTGTTTCTTTGTACAGAAACCTTTTAGTTCAATGAGGTCCCACTTGTTGATTGTTGGCCTTAATTTCTGAGCAACTGATGTTTGATTTAGAAGGTCCTTTCCTACACCTATATCTTGTGAGGTACTGCCTATGCTTTCTTCTAACAGTTTCAGAGTTTGACATTTCACACTGAGTCTTTGATTCATTTGGAGTTGAATTTTGTGATAGGTAAAAGATAAGCGTCTAGTTTCATTCTTCTACAGTTGGAGATCCAGTTTTGCCAGCACCATTTATTGAAAATGCTGTCTTTCCTCCAGTGTGTGTTCTTGGCACCTTTGTCAGATATCAGGTGGCTGAAATTGCATGTACTCATGTTTGGGTCTTTAATTACATTCCATTAGATCTATGTGTCTATTTTTTCTGCCAGTTCCATGTTGTTTTTATTACTATAGCTCTATTATATAATTTGAAATCTGGTATGGTAACACCCCCACCCCCAGGATTGCTTTGGCTATTTGGGGTCTTTTGTGCTTCCATATGAATTTAAGGATTTCTTTTTCTAATTCAGTGAAGAATGTCATGGGGATTTTGATTGGGATTGCATTGACTCAATATATTGCTTTTGGTAGGATGGTCATTTTCACAATATTAATTCTTCCAATCCATGAGCACAGGCAGTCCTTCTTCAATCTCTGTCTTCAAAGATTTAAATTATTCATTGTAGGGATCTTTAGTGTCTTTGGTCAAGTTTATTCCTAGATGTTTTATTTTATTTTATTGAGGCTATTGTAAATGGGAGGGTTTCCATGTACCTTTTCTCCAATTGCTTGTTATTAGTATATAGAAAGGCTACTTGTTTTTTTTTTGTAGATTAATTTTGTAACCTGCCATTTTGCTGAAAGTGTTAATCATTTCTAGAAGTCTTCTGGTGGAATTTTTGGGATCTCTTAGATATATCATATCATCTGCAAATATGTATAGTTTGATCTCTTCTTTTCCTATTAGTACTCCTTTAATGTCCTTCTCTTGTCTTATTATACCACTCCTTGGCATATACCCAAATGGCTCATCCTACTGTAGAGATACTTGTACATCCATGGTTGTTTCTGCTCCTTTCACAATGGCTAAGAAATGGAGGCAACCTAAGTGTCCCTCAATTGGCAAGTGGATAATGAAAATGTGGTACATTTACACAATGGAGTTCTACTCAGCAGTAAAGAAAGGCAAACTCATGAAATTTACAGGTAAATGGATGGAACTAGAAACTGTTATACTAAGTGATGTAACACAAACTCAGAAAAACAAATGATGTATGTTCTCCCTCATTTCTGGATCCTAGCATCAAATCCTTATATGTGAGTATATATCCTGATATAACTGTAGTAGCCAGGAAAATGGAAAATAACCAGGGAGGTAAAAGGAAAGAAGGAACCTGAAAGAAAAGAAGAGTAGGAGACAGGTGTTATCAAGGGGGAAATGGGTAAAATGGGGGGTAGATGAATGGGAGGAAGAGAGAGGTTCATACAAGGAAACATGGGGATAAAGAGGAAGAAGGAACTCAAGAGAGGAGGACCATAGGGGACAGGTATTATCAAGGGTGAAATGGGGAAAATGGTGGTACTTTAACTGGGGAGGGAGGAGGGAGGGTTAGACGGGGTGAGAGAGAGACAGAGACAGAGAGAGAGACAGAGAGAGACAGAGAAAGAATGAGAATGCGTAGTTGGTATAAAAAACAGAGGGAAATGAATTAATTTTAAAACTTACTGAAAAATTATACATACAACATCTCTACATGAATCCATGTATGTAGCTGAAGGCTATATAACAAGAAACAGTGCCAGACAGGCAAAACTTCCATTTGAGTTGCTGACCAGGGTACTCCAAGAGACTCCCAAAATTTACAGGCTATTGCCGTAGACCTTGATTGCCTCCCAAGAACTTGAAGGTAAGACCTTATTGCTGAAGACAAGACTTATTTTGAATACAAGACTTGGAGAAATAGAGCTGGAACTGACCAGGAAGCCACCTCTCTGGAGGTTAGCTCTCATAGTTTTGGAGAACACTATGCAAGATGCTAAGAGAGAACATCAATTGATGGATGGTCGAACCCCAGTTTTAAGACCTAATAATCACAGAAATAACTGGCACAGAAAACTATATTAGGGCAGTAGTGACCCTTTTATCTTGGGGTAATCAACAGCTACCTAATTGGACCTAAAGCCCACTTAATGGGAGGGAACTCATGTTTATTACTGTAAACATAGCCAACTACACATGGCTGGAGAGGGCATAGATCTTAGAGAAAACCTCAAGGATGTTACATCCCTGGACAAATGTAATTTCATACTATGTGATAAATATGGATCCTTATATTTACAGACAAATATGCCTGTCACCACTCATCAAAGATGCTTCTTTTGTAATAGATAGAGATTATTACAGAGTTCCACAACTGTTAATACACAGAGATCAAATGTCTGTGAATTTCCCAACTGTAAGTGACACATCTACGATAAAACCTCAACACCTGGGGCTGGAAAGATGGCTCAGAGGTTAAGAACACTGACTGTTCTTGTGGAAGATCCGGGTTTGAATCCCAGCACCCACATGGCAGCTAACAACTGTCCATAACTCCAGGTCCAGGGGATTTGACAGCCTCTTCTGTCTTCCATGGGCACTGCACAACACGAGTGCACTTTACCTATATACAGGCAATACACACATACACATAAAAATAAAAATAATAGTAAATAAATAATTTAAAAAAACTCTCTATACCTAAGACTCATAGAACATAGTGGAACAAGGGGTAGAGAGAATACTAATGCATCCCTCAACTACCATCAATGAAGCTTCCACTTGCAACAGAGGGCAATGAACCCAGGGTTCAGGAAGCATTGTGGAAGAAGGGACAGAAAGTTTGTAAGAGCCATGGGTGAAGGTGCATGACCATAAGGAAGTAGAGTCTTACAGACTCCAGGAACCTTGCTCATATGAACTTACAACAATGGTGCAGCACACACTAGACACATGCAAACTCAAGCAGACAAAAACCCAGCACAGAACTGTGGAAAAGGGCAGCAGGCCCCAATCTTAGCTGAAGAACTATTGGGCAGTTGATTGCTACTAGATGAAGAAGAGCTGGTCCTCTTTAAATGAGTGACTCTAGATAGGCTAACTTGATCCCAGTGGATGAACTTGCACTGAGGGATATCAGGGGACACTAACTTGACTTGATAGGCCTTAACATAAAGGGAAAAATGCATGAAATCCAGTGGGGGGATATGGAAGGGTACTGATGAGGAAGGGGTATAAAGATGATTAAGATATTGTTTATGAAATACACAAAAACTCAATAAAAATAAAATGAAATAAAATAAAATTTTTAAAAAGTTTAAAAAAATGTTTGAAAGACTCCATGTCCCAGTATATCTGTGGAATGGCAAAAGAGAGGTAGAATAAACCATAACATAACCTATAACATTAAGACCTTGGGTTATAAACAAACTAAAACAGATCAAAGTTCAAATTTCAACTGTTAATCCACTCAGTGTAGAAATTGGTCAGCTTGTCTTTTGAACATCAAGTCCTATTTTTTGTATAAAGGTTATAATATATATCTCTAAGGGCTTCTAGTGTTAATGTAAAGATGATTCTGAATTAAGTTGAAGGTAAACCATAATCATGCTCAATAAATGAAATTAATCGTAGCAAAAAAAGAAATCAATGGTCTAGATAAGGCATCATGTTCCCTGTCTGTCCTCCGTCATATTTTACAAAGAAGCAGCTCAGAGTGTTTGAACCTTGAGGAGACAGTGGTTAGTCAGAGGAAATACTTGAAGGCCATGAATTACATAAAGCAATGGTTGATGATCAACACATCTTCCTTCCTAGTTCTCAAACTGGGATCATGCACTATGACATGCAATCTCAGCATTCCTTGAGGGTAAGGGTGGGGGTTATTGTAGGGAATCTCCAAAGCAGTTATTGGAATTTTCTGCCAGCATGGTGGTATATAGGGCTTAGAATTTAAAATTAAATATTAAGAGAGGTAGAAGACTGACATTTCTTGCACAACTGAGTTTATGGCCTGATTTCATGCCTTATACAATTTCATGTTGTATTACCCTATGTTATCAGAAATATATCACACAAAGCTCTACACTACATGCATGTTCATGACAATCTTAGAGTAGCCTAGAAGATCAAACCAGATTGGCTGAAATGGAAAGAGTCCAGCTACTCTAAGAAGTTCGTAAGTGATACCTAAACTTCAACAGGAGATGTATGAAATGATGTGGCAAAATAAGTACTGGGGAAAAAATGATCCTTTCTAGACTTCATCAATAGCTACACTACTCACTATGTTTTGCTGGGCCATTCATACTCTCCATTGCCTAGAAGGTCAGTGGCTCAGGGTGACATCTTGGTGTTCAAGTAGACAACTGAATAAGACAGTTCCTTTCCTCTGGATGGAGTATAGTTGTTCCATATAAGGCTCATAACTCCAAACCAAAATGTTCAACTTCAAAATGGCAACTTTCTATTCACTTATCTTTGGTTCTATAAGTAGATTTGTTGTCCCAGTTTCATTGAGAATCAAAATATTCTTAATGTCATCAAGTAAAATCCCGTAATTTAATAAGTAAGTTAAATGGCACTACTTAATATTAAATGCCTCAAAAGTAACAACATCAGGGCTACAACCCATATCCAGTGATAATCAAATTGGTATATCTCGAATCTAAATACAAATTTTTAAAATG
>NW_008335967.1:5461392-5469387 GCF_000622305.1 Nannospalax galili | reverse complement strand
CCTGGTAATTTTATTTATTTAAAAATATTTTATTTATTATTTTTATTTTATGTATATTGCCTGTATGTAAGTACACTTGTGTTGTGCAATGCCCACGGAGGTCAGAAGAGGGTGTTGAATTCCTCTGGAACTGGAGTTACGGATGTTTGTTAGCTGCCATGTGGGTGTTGGGACTCAAACCTGGGCCCTCTGCAAGATCAGCCAGTGTTCTTAACTTAACCACTGACTCATCTCTCCATCCCCTAAAATTACTCCTAGTAATTTAAAAAAGGGCAAGGCAAGATGCTATGCACATAGATATTAATTATGAGGTTACTAAAATAGAAGCCTACACTCTAACACATCCTGGCAACAGGGACAAGAAACAGTCTATACACTTTAGTGAGATGAAAATTCCTAGGCTTCCAGGGCCAGCAAGATAGTGAAGTGGGTAAAGGTGCTTGCTACACAAGCCCAGGGACCTGAGTTCAATCTCTGGAACCCATATAAAAGTAGGAGAGAGTTGGCTCCACAAAGTTGTCCGCTGACCTCTACCTGAATGTCATGACTCATGATCCACCCATCATGCACATACACACATACATACAATAAGAAAGGAAGGAAGGAAGGAAGAAAGAAAGGAAAGAAAGAAAGAAAGAAAGAAAGAAAGAAAGAGAAAGAAAGAAAGAAAAGAAAACTAGTTTTCCATGTTCAGGATGAATAGGGAAAAACTATTCAAACTATCAAACTATCAAAGTTCATATACAGAAGAGTTGATGTGTAACATATTCCTCAGTAAAAATAGCTTTTATCATGTTGTGTCCTTCTGCCTCTGTATGATACACTTTTCCTTAACAGTTATGGGGAGGGTCTCTAGAAAGGGCTCAAGGTTACATCCTTTCAGAGTAAAATACCTCAACAGGAAGTGATGATGAGTCTTAAACATTCCAAAGTGGCCTCAATAATTAGGGAGTTCATCTGATCCAGGGCTCCATGTCCTACTTCAAAGTATAGAGAGGTTTTTTGGGTGGTCTACTGTAACCATGGCATCGTGTAATGATTCTTCAAGCTGTGATGCCTGAATACCTTCAAGGTCTTGTTTCTTTTGAAGTGAAATCTCTGAAGTTCAAAGATTGGGTAGCTTCATGGTTTCCAAAGTCTAATTAACTGTGATGCACTAGAGATTGAAGGTATAGAAAAGCTGAGAACTGTGCTGGGTCGTAGAACTGGACCCAAATCAGAATGGGGCTAGAAGTAGAAACCATAAGTGGCATTAAATATTAAAGTTATGTTGAAATTAAAACTGAAAATGTGGTATAAGAAGGTCACTGGACAGCAACGATTTCAGTACAGTAGAAGATGGAGCTGATGTGGCAGTGGAGGTTAATATTTACTTCCCTGGCTGGTCTTCCTTACTATGGGCCACATGTTGAGCCTTCATCTGTGCCTCAGCAATCTTACCTAGCTCAGTTTTAGAACATCCAAAAAATACAATGAAATCAAATGAATCAATTAAGTAAAGAATTTTCCTTTAGAAGTATATTTGCATTTTATAGTAGACTCTACAGAATTAAGCACTCAACTCAGACTTGCTATCCTTAGACTTGAAAATTAAAATCTCAGCCTTGAAAACAAATAAAAACAAAACATTAAAACTATACATTTAAGCATTGAAGTATTGACAAAATAGTGGAGAACTGTCAGACCAAAGTCTGAGAAAAAAATCTGACCTTAGAGAGGTGAAGGAAGAAATTGAGTACCAAGGATGTCCTGAGGGCATCAGCAAATATTAGGATAGATAACAGGACTCTTGAGCTTTGTTCAGGAGCCTCAGGGGCAGGAGGCTAGAGAACAAATTATTTACTGAGAAAGTCTGCCAAATATTCTATGATGAAAAAATTAAATGATGAAATCAACCTGGCACAAACTCATATGGAAAATAGAAAGAGGGAGCATATCTCTACGCCTTTGATCAGGCAGCCTATCCTTGATCCCAAAGCCCAATAAGGATAATGTAAGAAAAAGAAAGCAGAGGTCACTATCAATATAGAAAAAACTATTGAAAAACCCAGGAATGTGAGATTGGGTTAATATTTTTTAAATCAATAAAAATGTGAGTTACAACAACAAAAATTGACTTGGAAAAGTCATATAGGCAACTCAAAATATGAAGAAAATGTAGCACAAGTATCTATGAAGCAGTAGAATATAATGAAATACTAGTAATGGATGATAGTGAACTAATATATAAATTACACCATGTCAATGATTCATACAACTAATTAAGGGAAAAGAGGAGATTATGGAAAAGGTTTAAGTGAGGAAGGGGATGAGAAGGTGGGCCAGAGGAGAGTTTGGGAAGGATGACACAGAGAATGTTTGAAAAAGACATATAGAAACCTGTGATTTTATAGGTTTTAAATACATATATAAATATGAATATAAAAAGTATAGTTTAAATTATTCTACACAGGTGACAATGCTCTTCCTAGAAGTCATAGGTTGTCAACTCATAGGCCAGGGCTAGTTTTGGGATACCACCCTTTAATTTGTTGGTCAGGGTTTTCTCAGAGACCTCTAAAGGTCATATAGTCCATTCTCATAGATGCCCACCAGAACTTGATGATAAGACCTTATTTTGTTGAAGATATCACACACATCTTTCACAGTACAAGGGGAAATCAAGTTGGTACTGGCTAAGAAGCTTCCTCCATGTTGGCTAGCTTTTATAATACCAGAGGGTGTTATGCATGGAGTTTTGGAAAAAATTCATCATCTTACCTAGCTGCTATGTGGGCTACAACATGACAAGATATGCCCTTGAGTGCAATAATGGCATGGAAATTATGGGATAACCAACCACTTCTGCTTGCATTTAAAGCTCCCTCCACAGTGAGAATTTCATGTGTGGTATTATAAATCTGGCCAAGAACACATGACTAGGGAGCTTTTAGGCCCCAAAGGTGAACCTACTACTATTATTTTGCCAAATGAACATAGTATCAAACTGTCCTCTAAATTCATATCTCTATACCCATAGATCAATGCAGCTCTCAGACCTCATGAGAGAAGTTTCTTGTGCAGGGAATGGTGGTTAACACAGAAACTTGCAACAAAGTACAGAGAACAAGCATCTGTGGAGTGCTCAGACATAAATGGGGCATCTCTATCATCACCCCACAGACTCAGTGACCATCATAGAAGAGCCAGAAGTCTTTTAGAAAGTCAGGGTGAAACTGTTTCTTTTAGCCAAAACAGGACCACTGCACTCGTGAATTCACAGCAGCTGTGGTGGTCTGCACAAGACTGGCATTAGACAGACAGCTTTCTAGCATATAGGCAAGAGGATATATATAAGCATAAGCCCCACCTCTAACTGAGGAGCTATTGACAGTTGATAGATCCTGGGGGATGGAAAGTCAGTTTTCCTTAAGGGTGTAGCCCCTGGAAGGAAGATCACTCCCTAAAGGATGGCCTCACACTCATGAGTATATTGTCAGCACAAGTTTGACTCTGTGACTTATGTAGATAGATAGATGATAGGTAGATAGATAGATAGATAGATAGATGTATGATAGAGAGTTGATATGATAGATAATAGATAGATGATAGATAGATAGATGAGAGAGAGAGAGAGAGAGAGAGAGAGAGAGAGAGAGAGAGAGAGAGAACATAAGGTTGGGAGAAGGATGGGAGTGGATTTGGAAGGAGTTGGGAGAGAAGTAGAGAATGAATATGATCAAAACACATTGTATGCACGTATGAAATTCTCAAAGAATTAATTGAAACCACCCTTCGAGTTGTTGGTCAGAGTAGTCCAAAATAATTCAGGCTGTTGCCACAGCCCTTGGCTATCTCCCAGAACTTGACAGTAAGAACCTATTGTTGAAGACAGGATATACATACTTGGGACACAGGACTTGGAGCAATGGAGCTGGAACTGACCTGGAAGCCTTCTCCCTGAAGACTAGCTCTCACAGTTCTAGAGGATACTATGTAAGCTGCTAAGGGAGAAAATCAATTACCTGACCAACCCCAGCTTCAAAACCTAATAACCATAACAATGACTGGCACAACAAACTATAGCAGTGCAGTGGTGGCACTTTTATCTTGGGGGTGATCAACAGCAATCTAATTGGACTTAAAGTCCTTTCAGTGAGCGGGAACTCATGGGTGGCACTGTAAACATAGTCAAATTCACATGGCTGGAGAAGTCAGAGACCCTAGAGTAAACCCTATCTCTGTCATATCTCTAGAAAATTGAAACTTCTTACTATATGCTAAATATAGGTCCTTATATTTACAGACAAGTATACTGTACACCACTCATCAAAGAAGCTTTTTTTTTTTTTGCAACAGATGGAGGCTATTATAGAATTCCACAACTGGTCACACACAGAGACTATGTGCTGAGATATTCCCATCCCTAAGTGACACATTTAGAGTGGAACCTCTACACCTAAGGCTCATGGAACAGTGAAACAGGGGTTAGAGAGAATACTAATGCATCCCTCAGTTCTCACCAGCAAACCTTCCTCATGCAACAGAGTGTGATGCACACAGAAGGCCACAACTGGCCAAGGTGCAGAGACTAAGAGACTGCAGAGTGCATGTCTCTGGATAGGGCTCCTAAATTAAACCTCACCCACACATGGCTCAGAGGCCTTTATGAAAGAGGGGGTGGAAAGATAGAAAGAACCAGAGTTGGTGCATGAACATAAGGAAACAGAGGCTTTCAGGCATCTTGGAACTTGCTATATGAACTTGCAACAATGATGACAACATGAACAAGACACATGCTGATTCAATCAGAAAATCACCCAGCATAGAACTGGAGAAATAAGCAGCAGGCTCCCACTTTAACTGAAGAATTGTTGGCAACCGATTACTGATGGGTGAGGGAGATTTAATCTTTAAGAGAGTGACTCTATATAGGCTGACTAGACTCCAGTGGATGAGCTTGTACTGAGGGACATCTGGGTGCAAAAGCTTGACAGATAGGCCTTAACTTATATCACAGAATGTATGAAATCTTGAGGGGGAGGTTAGGATGGTGTGGATGGGAGAGGGGGTCTAAATATGATTAAGATTTATTGTGTGAAATGCACAAAAATTCAATATATATATAAATTAATAAAATATATAAAATATAATGTTGAACCAAAGAAGCAAGAATTAAAAGAATACCTGTAGCACAATTCCATTTATATAATTTTTTAAGTAGACAAAATATAACTACATTGTTTCAGAATATATGATAGCCAGAAAAGCTCTTGTCTAAAGACAAGAAAGGACTTGCTGCTGTGGAAATCTGCTGTGAGTGCTGTCACCTGAAGGAAGAATGAAGGGCTATGAATTATTCACATGGAGGAGTTTTGAGAGGGCTTCTAATAATCTTGTTTCTTGACTTCTTGGTCATTCAAGTATTTGATTAATAATTATTAAATTTTTAAGCTTTGTTTATGGTTTGTATGTTTCTAAATATTTATCTTATGTTTTCCACCATTTTTTTTTTAAGAAACCTTTCAGGAGTCATAGAAAGAAAGCTCAAGTATTGGCATTTCTGGCACTACCTGCCAAGCAGCAGGAGAGCGATCTTTGGGTGAGTTGGGAAGGCCAGTGACCCTTTCAGTCAATCTCCATATCCAGTTCTTCATGTTGCCACTCAGGTAATCACCTGTCACAGTGGCCCCACTCAACAGGAAAACTTGATCCGGGTCATTTATGCAGCAGACTATTGATTTTGCCATAATATTTTAGAAACAACCAATATTATGATTAGTTCAACCATAACACATCATAAATTTAAATAGGAAGCACAATAATTATTTTCACGTTTTTAAAATCTGAATTACACAAGCCAATGAATGTGATTCCAAAACAACTAATAAGATTGTTCATGCCGTGCAGTTTGTCAGGCCATGGGTCGTAAGAAGTAAGAAATGAAACACAGTGGAAAAGCCCATGATAGAAAGTAAAAATACAAAACTTACTTTTTTTTTTGAATGATAGTTACAGCTCATGTGAGCCAGAGTTGCCATGGCAACAGTAATACAGGAAAATGAGCCTTAGCCTCCATGTCTCTTTTTTCCTCTTTCCTAGTCTTGGCACTAAATAGTAAAGAATGGTCCCAGATGATGTGTAAAGCACATAATGTTTGTAAATTCGTCTCAGTTAATACACACAGCAACCTTGAGTTTCTAAACAAATAATATGCTGATGAATGTTAAGAGGGTAGAGACATCTTTGATGATGTACAATGCATCCATAGCCCATAAAATAAAATAATCTGGCATATAGTTGATTTTACCAATGGTATTTCCATATCAAACCTGAACAGCATAATATGTAATATCATCTCTGAATTTTATGCCGTATTTATGATGTTTCACAAAAAATATACCTACTTCTTTCAACCACAATGTGTACTGAACATTTGCTTATCTATTGGGCAATAATTGAGCAGCACAATATATTCTTAGAATATTAGAGCTTGGTATCAAATATACTTAAGCTCAAATTCTATCACTGCTACTCATTTGCTGGGAAATCTTGGATGAGTTATTTAATATTTCCAAACTTCAAATTTATCATCTGTAAAATAAAATATAATTCTAATACCTTCTATAGAATAGGTACAAGGGGCAAATGAAATATTACATGTAAAAGCACTTAACACAGCACCTAGTATATATTAAACACTTCAAATATTAATTTACTATTATAAATTATGTGCTGCCCATGGTCTGTGGCTATAGATACTTCAAGCAATTGTTGAAAACCAGAGAAAAATTAAGAGTTCTCAGAATTATAATTTTCAGTCACTTTATTCTATTGCTGTTGATATTCCTGATTTAGTGTGTTTTATTTCTTAGCTCTATATAAAGATGGCTCTGCTAGCCTCCCTCTACTGTCTTCATGGCTTTATCCTTCTGCCTGGGCCACAATCACAGTCACAATCAGGATTGGCAAGTTCTGAGTGCCAAAGTGCATCTTAGACTCTATTTTGGCTGTAGTTTGATAAGTGACATAAATAAAGGGCAAAATTACATTATGTCTAGGAGTACAAAAATGGAAAATTAGGGAAGAGCTGGCCAAAAGCTTGTCAATAACAAGATCATGATATGAGAATCCCACAAGAATTTTACTGTAGTGCGAATGTGGCGAGGAAAAGTCTAAGGAGTAGAGTAGGGCCATAATGAGCCTTATTGTGTCCACTCATTCAAGAAAGCAAAGAAATGTCTTTTCCCACTCACCTTGTGCCTCATTTGGGCCCTGGTCTCTAGGAGTACAACTGAGAAGGATTTGGAAAAACAGAAATGGTTTTCTTTATTTGAAAAGAAAAACCTGAACCCTTAGTTCATAGACTTGTGACAAACTGCTTGCTCCTTTTCTTCCCTGAGCTGAAGTTCATCATACGCACTGGATAGATTCTGTAAACTGAACATACTTATGTACCTGCTTCTTGGATTGAGAAATGGAACGCTGTCAAACAATGGAAGCTTTCCTTAGTCCCTTTCTGACTTCAATGGTAACCACTTTCCTATCATTATTAACTTATTTTGCTGCATTTTAACTTTATAAGGAGAATTACCACAACATCTAATTCTATTGGGTTTCTCCTCATCAATATGATCATGAGAGGCTGGAGAGATGACTCAGCAGGTTAACGGTGTATCCTGCTCTTGCAAAGAACCTGGGTTTGCTTCATAGCACACATGTCTCACATCTGTCTGTAAATCCAAACCCAGGGGCTCTAATGTCCACTGGCCACTGTACTTACGTGCACATACCTGCATGTACAAACACACACAGACACATAATCAAAAAGTAGCATATTAAAAATAATATACTTATGGGGGCTGGAGAGATGGCTCGGCAGTTAAAAGCACTGACTGCTCTTGCAGAGGACCTGGGTTTGAGTCCCAGCACCCACATGGCAGCTAAGAACCATCCTTAACTCCAGTTCCAGGGGAATCTGAAGCCCTCTTCTGGCCTCTGTGGCATTGCACGATA
>NW_008335967.1:5426108-5461368 GCF_000622305.1 Nannospalax galili | reverse complement strand
ATGAAACTTCCCAAGTTGGTGAAGCTGTGATTTGTTCTTCTTGCTAAATAGTATTTTATGAACATGCTGCAGTTTTTTGAAATACAGTCATAGACAGTTGGATTGATTTCATTTGGGTGGGGTTATAAATGGTACAATAAATTTTTTTACCTGTCTTTTAAGATATATTTATGGAAAAAAATCCAGTGCATTTCTGTTTGAATGTCTTCCTAAAAGTACTCTATTGTAGTGATTCAAATAATTAGCTTTAGTAGATACTGGCAAGCTAATATCTCCACTTCTACAAAATGGTTCCACCAAACTGCATCCAACCCGGCAGCATATGAGACTTCCAGATGGTTCACATCATGCCCAATACTTAATATGTCTAACTTTTTGATTCTCACCTTCCCAAGGAGTGTGCAGTGGTATCACTATTGCTCTGATTTTCATTTTATTGAAGAATAATTAAGCTGGGAACATTTTCATATGTTTATTGTCCATTAAGTTGGCGGTCCTTTTTTATTCCAAGCCAAATTGTATCCAGTCTTGTTAAGCAATAATGGTACCTCAGGCAGGACATGGGCAGACAATCCTTAACAGTATACAAGAACTTTCAAACTCCTTTCTTGCATGGACTACCAACATCAGAAAGCCATCATAAAACCCGATGAAGTCTTCATTTGTTATTTTGAACAGAGAAAGTATAGAGTAAGGGCTGACATTTCCCCTTTTAAGCATGTTGTTTAACTTTTCACAAGCCAAATCTGACTTTCAGGAAATGAAATGAAGATGGCAAAATGATCAATCTGAAGGTCTACAATCTTTTAGAAAAGGAGCCACTGCTCTTTCGATGTCAACTACAAAGTCCAGGTTGCCCAACATACTTGCAAAACCAATTTTAAGAAGTCAGGTCCAATAGGTCTGTACTTTAAAAATATTTTTCTTGAATTTTTTAGAATTTCATACAGTGCGTTTTGATCATAGGCCTCCTCTCCAATTGCACCCCCTTACTACCCCCTGCCTGACTATTTTTAAAGTACAGGCATGTTGTACCTGACCTCCTAAAATTCATTTTGCAAGTATGTTGGGCAGTCTGGACTTTGCATTTGACATAGAAAGAGCAGTGACTCCTTAAAGGTCTATCAAGTCTGAGCCAGGCGTGGTAGTGCACACCTTTAATTCTAGCACTTGGGAGGCAGAGGCAGGCAGATATCTGTGAGTTCAAGGCCAGCCTGGTCTGCACAGTGAGTTCCAGGTCAGCTAGGGCTACCTTTCCCAAAAAGACAAAGCAAAACAAAACAAATAAAAGTCTGTCGACTCTGATTTGTGTCCCAAATGCCTTTCAGTTTGGCTCCATCCACTTTAGCCTTGTTAACCTATCCATCATCACATACCGTTAAAGAAAACTGGCTCTCCCTCTTCCAGCAGTTATCAGCTGTCAATAGTTCCTCAGCTAGGCTTGGGGCTTCTTACCCACTTCGCCACCTCTATGCTGGGATTTTGTCTGGTGTTAAGTCTATGCTGATAGTTGAAGGGGACTTAGATATAAAATGAATTTTGAGTCTCTCAATGTCATTTTGTGCCAAGGCAATGTTTGTCAACATCAGGAAACCCTTCCTGGACGCTAAGAGGAGTCTTTCAAAATTAGCAGGCAAAGATATTTTCCCCACATCCATTCAGCTTGGGAGACATTTTGTTAGTGACACATATTCCTTTCCCCTAAAAACAACAAAGTACTCTGTGTGCTAACAACATAGCTTTAAAAACAGTAGAAGAAAATTCTAAATTTTTATAAAACTGTTGAGAAATAGCATTGCAAACTGTACAGTCATCAGAAGCACACAGTTACAAAGTGCACACATTTCCCTTGGCGTCTCTAGTGCCTTCAGCTTTCCATGCCTGGTCTATTTTGGCGTCTCCATTTTCTGTGGGGTTATTCCCATGCTTGCCAGCACGAGCTTTGCCCTTTTCCTCTTTGGGTACCATCTCTCCTTTCTTGGCAGGGGCATTTTAGGCTTTGGAGCAGCAGGTTTGATCTTCTCTGTGGCTTGCCCTTCACTTTGGCTTTATCTCCTTCAGTCTTTCTTTTGGGTATGGAGGAGGTAGTGGTGGGACGTGGGGAGCATAGGCGTTTAACTCCAGGATGCAGCAGCGTGCAGCTTTGGTCCATTCAGGAGTCATCCCCGCCACTTCACATTTGTTTGTCAGCTTTTACAAAAAAGGTATCCAAACCTTCTGCACATTTTCTGTTGTATTGTTTGTCTTATTCTTATAGGTTGCTAAGAATGTTCTATATCTGCAACCATATATTTTATATATGTCTGCATCCATGTCTTTATATACTGTACCTATATATATATGCATAAATATATATATATAGATGATAGATAGCTCCTGTATATAATTCCTTTGCCTGATATTGATATTCTATGTATGTTTTTGCAAACAAAGTTTTTTCTCCTTAAATATTTTTAATTTTATTTATTATTATTGCAGGTATATGTGCATGATGATGATGATGATGATGATGATGTGTGTGTGTGTGTGTGTGTGTGTGTGTGTGTGTGTGTGTGAATGGAGGTATAGGCACAGCACGTGTGTCGATAGTCAGATTTGGGGAGTTGATTCTCTCCTCCCACTGGGGATTCCTGGGATCAAACTCAGGTTTTCAGACTTGCATGGGAAGTGTTTTTTATCCATTAAGCCATGTTGCTGGTTTTTCTTTAACTTTCATAATAGTTATTTTTGAAGGACAGAAATTATTAATTTAATGCAGTCCAACTTATCAATAATGTAGCAGTTAAGGAAGGCTCTGAAACTGGATACATATAGGTCAGAATCCCAGTTCCAACTCTTCCCTTTGCATGTGTGACATGGGAAAATTATTTTATCCCTGAAGCCCGAATTTCTGCATGTGCAAAATGGGAGTAGTCATTTTATCTCCTTCACGATCATGCTGTGAAGATGAAATAGGATCATTTGTGCAAAACATTAAGAATGACCGAGGTGTCAAACTGTGAGTATTATACTATTTCATGGCATTATTAAAGCGTTACTCATTATTTTATTCTCATGTTGAAATATATGTGTGATAAAACTGCAGTTTTAATAGGTTCACATCATGGAGTAAAATAATTAATTTTTTAATAAACATTAATATAAAAAGATATTTTTCTAATACAAATCCTGGATGAGGCAATGGAATTGAGAAGAATTTCTTTTGTCCAGAATCTATGTGACTGGAAGGCATTTGATTTGTCAGCACAGTTGACTTTGTATATTCAGTGGTCTTAACACATTTTTACATTCAATCATATAAATTATGATTTAAAATAATAGAACTCCACTGTACTAGGTAGACACAGCCATTGTTAAAGGAAATATGCAACATTATTCTCCCTTACATTTCACTAGGAAATCATTCTTATGATCAAATTTAAATACTTGTTCAGTTAGAAATAGCTGAAGTTTTAATAAGCAAGTCTCTGAGAGTAAGGTACAAGTTTGTGAAAGCTAATCTTGGCTTTCAACTTGACTGGATCTGGAATTAACTGAAATGGGAGAGACTTTCTTGATTTGATCATTTGAAGCTGGAAGACACACCCTAAATGTGAGCAGTATCTTCTGATGGCAGTTCTTATAAAAGGTCATGGTAGAAGAAAACCTTGTTTTTTGCCTGCTTGCCTTCTCCCTAGCAGGTGAGTTCATCTTGCTGCTGTGGCATTCCTTTGCTGATAGTATAACCAATTTTTTCAGGTTCCAACATAAGCTGAAGACTAGCAGATGCCCAGCACCAGAATGGGGATTGCTGAGATATCCAGTCTCCTGGACTGAGCAACTGTAGGATTCTCAGCCTCTCCAGTGTGGTACAGCCATTGTTGGACTACTCAGAATCTATCCTATAAGCTGATCTAATAAATCCACATATATATAATACATATACATATGTATATATTCATTTTATTAGTTCTGTTTCTTTAAAAAACCCTGACTAATATAGAGTTTCTGAAATTTGTTAAAAATACTATGGTACCATTCAATGTTCCACATACTTAATTTTCTAAGTGGCATTATGAGTCCTCAAGTTATTATACTAAAGTTAACTAAAAGAGTTGTTCTTTGACTGGTGAGTTTGTAAAGACACTGGAACAAACATGACAATAACAATAGAGGTAGAAAGAGAATGGATGATTGAATATGGTAAGAGATAGACTTAAATTTTTAAACTTATTTGTTTACTTCAGTTTTCTCTCACCCTTTTAAAATAAAGCTCATATAAAAATTGACCATCTAGAGAGAAACTTCAAGCATTGAGCTGTGAGGTGGTGCAACATAAGGCTGAGCACTTTCTTCATGCGGCAGACTTCATGTAGAGTGCCTGTTTTAACTTTTCTAGCAATCCTCATGATGTGGTATTATTTTGTAGACATTAAACAGCTACAGAAAGTTATCTTTGAGAATAATTAACTTGACTAGAGACACCAAAAATGATAAACCAGGATTATATATATATATATATGCAGGAAGTCCGGCTTAAGATCTGGAATGGTTTACCTATAGCGCACTGTTGGCTCCTGTCAGCAGACTTAGCCTTTGTGGAGACAGCTTGGTGAAGGGCTTATGAAGGTGTCCCCAGGGAAAGATTAGTTACATAACCTACTACCATAGCCATAAAATCTCTACCAGCTTAATCAGTAACCATGTTGTAGCAAATGTAGAAATTTCTTCAATTTGTACACACCCAGTAAGACACATGCTGCAAAGCAGGCAAAAGTGAAATCAAGAATGTATACCACACAGACACCTTTGTTAAGATGTTGTTGAAAATTTCTTTGGTCTTGTATTTATAATATTCTAAAATGTTTTTTTCTTAATGCTTCTCTACCAATCACAAAATCATAATCAGTCTGAACTTTGTATTACAATGATTAGAAGGAGGCAATTTAGTAGATTTAAGTAGCTGAAGAGTGACAGATGAAGGTAAGAGGAGAGACTAAAGAAGAATAAAGGACTTGACGGGAGCCAAGAACAGAGGTTGTAATCTAGACTGGGTGAAAAGGCATGCAGTTTTTATAAGAATCAGATTTCTCTGTGACCCTTTACTGTCCCAGTTTGATGGTTGCTTCCCTTCTACTTAGTTGGTTAAATGATTGATTAGACAGTACTTTGAGAGTGATTAAATATTCAATCTTGTATAGTAATCTTTGTCACTTGATCTAGATGATTCATTCACAAGCACTAATCTCTTTTACCACATGTTCTAGTTCTCCCTTGCGGTATAACCAACTACACCAAAAGTTCAGAGATCAAAACAATAGCAATAACTTCCATGGGGGTCAGAGCTTTCCTGAGGTGGCTCATTGTTACTCTACACATTACTATCTCTAGTGGCTCGGTTAAAGCAGCAGATCCACTTTATAGATTGCTCACAGGCATTGCCCCAGGATGGTGTACTGTCAGTTAGGAGTTCAGCCAGGGCTGTACAATGGAGTTCTAAGTGCCTTATCCCATGGGCTTTTCTTTATAGGATGTTTGGACTTTCCCATGACACAGTGGCTGAATTCTAAAACAATGGATTCAAAAGACTCATGCATAAGCTGTTGCCCATTGTGGTTTAGGCCCAGAAGTCGCATATCATTATATTCAGAGCCTAGCTACATTTAAGACGTATAAATATAGTTCCCACTGCCCATGAGAAAGACCCTTGAAATTTCATTTTAAGAAGGACATGTTGGTAGGAGATATTGTTATGGCACTTTTTGCAAATTCAGTCTTCACAATTACAAGCTCATTCAGTCATTCAACAAATACACATTTACATTTAATTAGGGACTAAATATTCAAATTTTCAGCTGTGAGGAAACATATATACTTACTGGTATATATAAGGAGGATAGACATTATTCAAATAGTCACATAAATAGATGAATAATTATGACAGTGGTGAGTGCTATGAGAGAGTTTATGGATGTCTAAGGTGTCACAAAAGGCTTCTTTTCAGAAAAAAAGAATTGAACTAAGGTCTAAAGGATAAGTCACCAGTCAAGGTTCTCCATAAAAACAGAACCAGGAAATTATATGCAAGTGGGGATTCATTGGATTGGTTGGGCCTTTCGCCAGAAGCTGAAAAGTCTCACATTAGTCCACAGGCTGGAGAACTGGGGAAACTAGCAGCTGCTCAGTCCAAGTAACCAGAAGCCACAGAACAAGAAAGCACCAGTGATGCACCCACAGTCACCACAACGGTCTGAATGTTCTCCGGAGAGCTGCTCACGCAAATCCACTATTAATGTCTGAGGAAACAGAATGTGTTGTCCACTGACAGCAGCAGCAGAGGAAGTCACCTGGTGGAGAAGCCTAGTGGGGTGAGGATTACCCTCTTCCTTCTGCTCTTTCATCCCATCCAAAACTATTGGATGGTCCCACCCACATTAGGGTGAATCTTCCTCATACAGTTCACTGACCTATGTGCCAGCGTTTTCCAGGAAACACCCTCCTAGACCCGCCTTTCTTTATCTATTTTCTAAGCATCCCTCAACTCAGTCAAATTTATAACTGAAATTAACCATCACACAAAAAACTTAAATTTGTCAAAGAGCATTGCATGCACAAGGGAAAACATGCAAAAAGCCCTGTAAGATTAGGAAGGCAGTGCAAGCAAAACACAGAGAGGGCTCACAATGTTGGAAGAAGATATTGGGGAAGGGAGAACAAATAAGTTGAAGCTGGTGGAGGTGGTTAGAGGAGGCAGGGCCATGCTAAGGTCTGCACTTTTCCTTTAGTCTTGGGGCAGAGAGAAGACACTCAAGTGTTCTAAGCAGAGAAGGTGACATAATCAGATTTATAATTCAAATGTCCTCAGTGTAAAGGATAAATAAGAGATGATGAAAACAGCAACAATGATGTGACTCCTGTAGCAATTCAGAAAAGAGTGACAAGTCCAGTGGTAAAGACTGTCAGAATGAAACATATTCAAAACTAGAGAACAAAATGTGAACAAAGTGGATAATATAGAAGTATTTCTATAAAGTCTATTAAAATTTCTATAAAGTCTATTAAGATTCACTAAAGGAGAAGTTTTTAAAATACCTAAACACACTAACAAGGAGTAATGATATTGAAGTAGTAATAAAAACTTCCCAGCAAAGAAAAGCCCAAGACCACCTGTCTTCAATGGTGAATTCTAATAAATATCTAAAGAAGAATTAATACCAATATTCTTTCAAATTCTTCCAAGAGAAGAAGAGGGAACATTTCCCAATTTTTCTTATAAGACCAGAGTAATTCCGCATGGTCTTAATGTGTAGAACATCCTAAAAACTCCATCTAGCCATACAACAGTTTGCTAAAACCAATAAAAAATTTCGAGAAAGTTACAAGTCATAAAATCAGCACACAAAATATACTTTTCTATATGCCAACAATAAACAATCTAAAATAAATTTAAGAAAACAAGCCCATTTACTATAGTATTAGAAATGGTAAAATACTTAGGAATAAATTCAATGAAGGAGTTTGTGTACTGAAAATTACAACACATGGGTAAAAGAAAAAGAAAATATCCTTACGTGCACCACAAAATGATGTTCAACAAAGGTACATACCAAGGTCTCACAACAGGGAAAGGATAGTCTTTTCAACAAACAATTTGATATCCCCAGAAGGAAAAAGGCAAAGTGGAATAAAGACATACACATAGACTCCTAAATGAAAACAGAGGAAAGCTTTAGTACTTTGGATTTGGCAATGATTCATTTGGACTAAAATACCAAAAGCACAAACAGTAACGAAGCAAATATATATATATAGAATTATACCAAATTTTAAAACTTCTTCACAACAAAGGAAGCAATCAATAGAGTAAAAAGGAAAGTTATCTATGGGAGAAGATGATGATATACCTAGGAAGGGGTTAATGTGCAGAATGCATAAGGAATTTTTACAAGTCAACAACAAAAATACAAATAAATTGATTTTAAAATTGGCAAAAGGGGGCTGGAGGGAGTGCTCAGTGGTTAAGAGCACTGGCTGCTCTTGCAGGAGACCTGGGTTCAATTCCCAGCACCCACTTGGTGGCTAACAACCATCTATAACTCCAGTTTCAGGGAATCTGATGCCCTCTTCTGCAGGCAAAACACTCATACACATAAAATAAAAATAAAGAAACAAAAAATTATAATAAAATAGAATAAAATGGGCAAAGGACTTGAGTATGTAATCTTCAAAGAAAGCACATAAATGATTTCAAGCAAATGAAAATATGCTCAACATATTAATCATAAAAGGAAAGCAAGTTAGAAACCCCAAAGAAATATTATCTTATATCCATTCATACCCATTAGGATGAACACAATCAAGACTGAGAAATAAAAAGTGGTAGTGAGGAGGTGGTGAAAGTGGAATTCTTTTTTACAGCTAGTGAAAATGTAAAATTGTGCAGCTATTATAGAAAATATTCTGTGGTTTACTCAAAGAAATTAAGAAAGAACCCTCAAATAATTATCTAGTGATCCCATTTGTGGGTGTATAGCTGAAATAATTTAAAGAAGAATCTTGAAGAGATATTCTCATGTCAGCATTTGCTGCAACTTTGCTTATAATGGCTAACAAGTAGAAGCAACCCAAATGTCCATGGACATATATATTGTGCATATATATATATATATGCACAATAGAACATTGTGCAGCCTCAAAATGAAGGGCATTTTGTTACATGGTACAATATGAATAAGTCCTCCAAGGCATTATGCTGTGCAAAACAAGCTAGTCACAAAGGGTCAAATACTAAATGATTCAAATAATGGAAGTATCTGAAGTCATCAAACTCAAAGAAGCAGGAAGCAGGATGATTTTTGTCAAGGGTTGAGGGGAGGAGGCATGGGAAATGAATGTTTAATGGGCACAGAGTTTCAGTTTTGCAAGGTGAAAAAGTTCTACAAACTTGTTGCAGAACTATGAATATACTTAATGTACTGCACTGTATATTTAAAAGTGGCTAAATGATGAAGTAAATGTTAGCTGTCTTTTAGTATGAGAAAAACAAAAACAAAAGAAAAGAAATAGATTCTGCATTCTTTAGGTCTCTTCTGAGACTCTAGACTTTTGTTTCTTTAGAATGATACGGGTTAAATCCTGAGCTTTGATTCCATACCACTTGGACCAATGTCTGAAATTTAGGAGATAATTAATGTGTATTTGACAGATGTAATGGACAGAACAGATGAATAAGAATAGATGCTTCTCTTCCCCTAAGCCCTCAGCTCTCTTGCCTTAGTGCCCTTTGTTGCATCATTTCTTCTTTTTGGAACATCCTTCCTGCTTTTCTCACCTCTACTTACCACACCTTCATCAATCTTTCTTTCATCAAGGGAGAATTCGGGGATCTCAGGATAGGCATATGCTTTCCCTGTGTACCCTCAGATTCATCTCAGTTGAATATAAGGACTTACCTTACTGTACTGCAATGGTTGATATATCTGTTTTTTCTACTTGGTTGTGTGAGGTCCTTTGGGTAGAAATTCATTGTGTCTCACACACACCTTTGATCTGAGAAATGTAACACAGTGTACATGTAGCCTGCAGCAGGTACCAGCTAGCTTTATTTTTTTAATATCAGTAAATGGAGGTAATACATTTACTAAACATTGGAAAATGTAGATAACTCATCTTTTTTGTGTTCTCTCAAATGTTTTGTTTTTAAAATGAAGTTTGAGGGCTAAATATCTCTGCAAAATTCTCTTAAAATATTTCAAGTGACAATATGACACTATTTCATATGGTTGATTAATCAGTAGTCTGTGTGTATAAGGTCCCAAATTCAGAGTCAACATTCTGAGGGGGGCATTGTGTAGTATATCAAGTCTTCCTTCTCAAAAGGGCTGCCTTACCTCTGCCTGGGGGGGGGTCCAGCATTTGCTGGTGAGCAGCCTTCCTTTCTCTGTTACCTTCCCTTGTATGCAGCTACCACACACGTATGCACCCATTTCAGTATTTAAGGAGTGCTTCGTTGAAATGTGTTTTCCACCATGAGATGTGGTAGTCGTGAACTGGGCCTGAAAAAATACTTTAAAGCAGGTGTTTTCAACAAAAAGTTAACAGACTATCCTTTCCAGTAGAAGAATTAGTTGAGGCACTATTTCATGCTTTTAACAAGAGTACTAATGAAAACTGGTACTCACAGAATTGAGAAATGCTACAGGTGGAATGCATAAGGATTTAGGCCAATGCTTCTCACACTGAGATCAATGTGATATATTGTGTTGTCAGGAGCATATACTGTAGTCTAGATGTTGCAGCATTTCAAAAACCAAAGCCTGTGCTAGGTCACCAATGACCAAATTCACAGAGGCAAATGAGTTATGAGTTATTCCTATCATTTTGAATATTAACTGGTATTGTTAGTATAAGTTAATAAATAATATGCAATACAAGATTTTTGTTAGGTGGTATCTTCCTTTTTCAGTTTTTTTTGAACAGAGTCTCACTATGCAGCTCTAGCTGGCCTGGAACTGGCTATGTAGACCAGGCTAGCCTCAAACTCACAGAGATCTACCTGCCTCTGCCTCTCAAGTGCTGGGATTATAGGCATGCATCACCATGCCAGGGTAAGCAGGTGATATATTTAACTTTCTCAATTATATTCTAGAATGTTCATTCAAATTTTATCATTTTGGTAGTTTGACTTTATAAATTTATTTGGGTTAATAATTTCATGAATGAACTTATGAGACATAAGCATTATTTTAAATTTAATTTTGTAAACAGTTTAATTGATGTATAACTTGCCATAAAATCCAACCATTCTAAGTGTGCAGTTTAGTGATTTCTTAGCAAATGTGCACAGTTGTGAAACCATTACCAAAAACCAATATTAGGACAGAAATGCTGTTGTGTCACTTGAAGTCAATCCATCCTCCAAGCTGCGGCTCCAGGCATTCATTGATCCACTTTCTCCACAGGTTTTTCCTAGCTTTAAAATTTCATAAAATAGAGTCATAGAACTTTATGTTTGGCATCTTTAACTTATCATACTCTTTTGTATCCAAACTTTATAAATTTTGTGGCTGAAAAAAAAATCACATTACACTAATTAAACACTTTTTAAGCATTTCCAGCTGATGGATTTTATGTTGTTTCCTTGCCAGTCTGACAATTTCTGAATTCTAATTGAATTCCCTTTTTTGAAGTTCTAATGCATATGTAGCTATTCTTACATGTAGTTATTGTTACATTATGTTACATTAACTTTTGAGATAATTGTAGATTCACATGCGATTATGCAAAACAATACAGATAGATTCTTGTGAATCATTTGCTGTTTCCCCAAGTTAGTAACGTTTTGCAAAACTATAGTTTCATAGCAGTACTTGGGTACTGACATTGCTCTAGTAGAGTATCCATCAACACAAGGACATCTCCCATTATGTCCTTCTGTAGTCACAATCGCTGTTCTTCAGTCCTCCTCGCTTATGAGCTCCTGATAGCTATTAATTGCCCATTTCTGTAACTTTGTCATTTCAACAATATTGTCCTTAAAAAGCCTACAATATGTGATCTTCTAGGATTGGATTTTTCATTCAGCACAATTAGAGATACATCCAGTTCTTTTCTGTAAGAACGATTAGTGTATGTGTGTGTGAGTGTGTGTGTTCACATTTATGACGTGTGCACTGACATGTCACCTCCACATTGCACAATTTTGGTTGATCTCTCTTCAAGTTCACTGATGTTTTCTTATAATGTATCAAACCTTATATTAAATAGATCTGGTGAGTTTTTTTTTCATTTTAGTTATTGTACTTCTTTTCCTTTGTGTGTGTGTGTGTGTGTGTGTGTGTGTGTGTGTGTGTATGACCATATTGGCTACATGTAGGTAGGTGCACCTGTGTCGTGCAGTGCCCATGGAGGTCAAAAGAGGATGTTGGATACCCTGAAATTGGAGTTATGGATGGTTGTTGGTGGCCACATTTGTGCTGGGAACTGAACCACCTCTCCAGCCCCCTTCTTTATCAACTTTTAGAATTTCTGCTCTTTTTTTTTTCTTTTTGGTGTTGTTATTGAATTTTTGGTATCTCTACTGAGATTCCCTTTTTACTAAATGACAGTTATCATGTATTATCTCAAGTCTTTAATCATAGTTTCATTTTATTTAAAAAATATAATTTAAATAGCTGTTTCCAAGTTTTGTCTCAGAAAGCCACCCGTGTCCACTCAGAATCAGTTTACACAGAATGATTTTTTTCCTCCTGAGTAAATATGACACTTTCTAATATTTTTGTCATAAATTTTTGTGGAAAATGGAATATTTTAGATGAGGAATAATAGCAACTCTAGATCCTAATTTTCTCTCTTAAATATTTTTTCAGTAAATTGCTTGGACTTTATCTGTAGAAGCTATTTCCCTTATGGTATGTAGATGCTAATGTCTGTGCTTAAGTTTTTAAAAAAGTTATTATTCTCATACTTAAAAATTTAGCCTGTATTTCAAAGACCCTGAGTCTGCATACTGTATGGTCTGGCAATGATTTAGGCAGATTCTGCTCAAATATATCAAGCCTATTAGACTATAATCCTCTGACAGCGGGTTCAGGCATTTCTTTATGTCTTTCTCAGAGGTGACCACTGCCAAACCCTGTTTGCCTTCCCTGAACATTCATGTTATTCTTCAGTTGGCTGCAGGTAAGTGTAGGGCTTATCTGGCTTTTCTATGTTTTTTCACTTCTGGGGCATCCCTATTAAATTTCTGATTAGTTCATTAGTTGTCTCAACTGAGACCTGGGGCCAGAGGACCTACAGTGTGCTGATGCTCATTTCCCATGAGCTTGCATCTTTCATTGATAATGCTTTTGTATGAGCTTTTGACCTTATACTTCAAGCTGTCTTCCCCTTCCTTCAGAAGGCTCTGCTTTTCACTGCTAGTCGTACCCTAATAAAATTAAGATGTTGGTTGAGCTTATTAGGTAGAAAGGAAGGAAGCTCCCCCAAACAAAAGACTCCTACTATTTATCGACTTTTCAAAAATTAAATTTGTTCTTTGATAATTTGATGCACGCGTATAATTCATTCTGATTACTTTCACTACCCACCCCTCTTATCTCCCTCCCACCCCATCGTTCCACCTTCTCCAAAAAGCCCCTTCCCCACATTCTTGTCTTTTTGTTTTATTTTGTGAACCATTAAGTTTTGTAAAAGCCTTCTGTGTGACATTTGGAATGTGTTTGGAATGAGTTATTAGGGCATAGTGGGCTCACCAGTGGGCATACGACTGAAGACAATGGCTCTCCCTTTCCCAGAATTTTTCAACAGCAAATAGTTAAGCAGAGAGGTTAAATAGTTAAATAGTTAAAGCCCCATGAGCTCCTTCCATTCATGAATCTCTCCTGATAAGGCCAAACTTTGCAAGCCCAGTGCTGGTCACCATAGCTGTTATGAGTTCATGACTGCCGTGGTTATGTTGTACCCAGAAGGCGATGTTTCACAGCAGCTTCCTCTCTTTTGACTCTTACATTCTTTCTTTCTTCTCCCCACCCTCCACCCTTTGGGGCTGTTCCAAGAGTCTTAGAGGAGATGGTATAAAAGGCTTGTTCAGGGATGGGCACTCAGTTGTCATTTATTCTCAGAATCTGAGTAGCCATGAGTCTCTGTATTCTCTGCCATAATCTTGGTCAGCTCTGGTCCCCCTCCTCATTTAAACTCCAGCAGATATGCATGAATAAACATATTTCAATTTGTTATTTGCCTTTGATCAATCTTAGGAGCCCTGGAATGGCTGTTTTGAATGTTTTTGTTTTGTTTTGTTTTGTTTTGTATTTTGAGACAGGGTCTCTATAGCCTCTGCTAGCCTTGAACTCACTTTGTAGATCAGGCTGGCTTCTAGCTCACAGAGATCAGCCTTCTACCTCCTTAGTGGTAGGATTAAGGCATGTGCCATGATGCCTGGCCTATTTTGAATGTGTTATTCTATTAACTTGTTTTACAGGAGAAGATTCATTGACGTTTTCATGATGCCATGACTGGAAGTTGATTAAGTTTTATGTCATTTAATATTTAATGTTTCAGCAGCATTGTGGAAATGATTTTTTAAGTCTTTACTGTAGGTCCACTAGGGGTTTGTTTTGTTTTTGTTTTGTCTTTAAAATAATTAACACTATAGTTTGGACCATACTGTAGATTAGTCCTGAAAATTCTTAGAATAACATATTTTTCTTCACTTTGAAACTTTTTAAAAATGCCATTTTTAAAGGAATTTACATTTTAACAGGCTTGATTATGCATATCTTTTTCCACTTTGTGAATTTTTTCATTATAAAACCCAAGAAAGTACATTCTTTAATATAATAAAAATTTTGTTTCTTTTTAATTTAATGTGTATGAGTGTTTTGCCTGCATGTATGTAAGTGTACAACATGCATGTAATGCCCACAGAGGCCAGATGCCCTAGAACTGGGGCTACAGATGGCTATTAGCCACCATGTTGGTGCTGGAAACCAAACCTGGGTCTCTGCAAGATCAGTGGGTACTCTTTACAGTTGAGCCATCTCTCCAGCCCCAAATGTAATGGTTTTTGAAATTAAATAATCCATAAACTTTAAATAAAAATGACATATGAATATAGATTTTTAGGAAATATTTGGAAAGTAAGCTGATACTAAAGTTTTGTCCAAAATGAAAGAGAATTCAGTGGATTTTATTAAAGTTCTTTGCACTGAGTTCTTTGCTGAATGAAGATTATCCAACCTCATTGTGACTTTTAGCTTCTTAATTGACCTATTTTGGCCAATATAATATGATATACCATGGTATATGATATATTTGAGCTATAGCCTTATAATTTACCTGGGCCATTTCCACCTATTCTCTTCCTTAAAACAACATGAAACAGGGGCTGGAGAGATTGTTCAGTGGTTAAGAGCACTGGCTGTTTTTGCAGAGGAACTGGGTTTGGTTTCTACACCAACATGGTGGCTAACAACTGTCCTTACCTCCAGTTTCAAGGGATTCCTATGCTCCCTCTTCTGGCCTCTGTAGGCATTGCATGAGAAGTGTACACTTGCATACATGCAGCCAATATACTCATACACATAAAATAAAATTAATCAAATATTTAAAAAAATGAAACAAATAGGGGTTTCTCTTTCAACTTGAACCTGATAATGATAAGACAAAATCTATACCCTGGTCCACTGTGTAGAGCAAGGCCACAGTCAACTATCAGTGATCATGTGATATATATTAGAAGTGAAGGATTGTGATGATAAGCCACTGAGAACTTGAACTGCTTCTGCAGCAATATTTGATTAAGTTAGGAATGAAAATTTATTTTTACACAAAGAGCACTGAATTATCAAGATAAATATTTTTGTGTTACTATGGGAAGAAACAAAAACATCTGGATAGGTTTTCTTATAATGATGTTGTGATCATAGAACTTAAAATATTGACTATTGTTATTTGGAAAGATTCTTTAAAAATCTGAACCTAATATTTGACAGAATCAAATGATCACCAAATAGAGATACAAGATTTGTATATAAAGATGCTCATAGCAGAGAACCCAAGTATTACTTTCCAATATGAACCCAAAATTGAAGGTGTATATTATTAATAAACTATTCTTTTGCTGGGAAACCTTATGAAGCAGGTTCAGAATGAATAACATTTTTTTTTACATTTAATTATTTATCTCTGTGGGTGGGGGCAGACACATGCCTTGGGAGGCATGCATGTAACAATCGGGACAACTTGCAGGGCTCTGTTTTCTCCTTCTACCATGTGGGTTCCAGGAGTTCAACTCGGGTTGTCAAGCTTGGTGGCAGGCACCTTTACCTACCAAGTCAGCTCACCTGCCCTCCAATTTGATCTTGATTTGCAGTGTTGAAATACCCAGATCATCTGATTGCCTCTGTTAGCTCAGTGATTGGTTAACTAAGAGGTGGTTTCTGATTTCTGAAAATCCTGAAAGAAAACTAAAGGGCAAAGGGGAAGAAAGAGAGACCTTCAGTGATTGAAAAGTGTCATTATTAGAATATTTGTATTCTGGAGTGAGCTCTAGTAACGACCTTGGCAATAACCCTAAAAATCAATTAAGTAACAGATTTAAGAAATCCTCTCATTCTCCACTACCCAAGGTCATAGCAATGACTCATCTGGAAATTCTAAGCGCTCATTACCTACAAAATTATACCTATGAATTTTCAGAAGGGGTTTTTAATTTAAAATAAAATCTCTGCTTTGTTACAATCTGATAATCTCCTTTAGGTGTCATCTTTTTAAAAATGCTAGTTTACATTTGTCTTTGAAAAAAAATTAAAAATAATCCTCATCTTTGTACAATAGAATTTTACTGTTGGTAGGAAATCCATTTTCTGCCCCTTCTCCCGTATCAAATTCTAGAGAAAAGAAATGGATCTCCCAGAGCCTGTATGTCTAACAGATAGTCAGAGATAGTGCTAGGTCTGGATCCCAAGGCTTTTGCACTTTCCTATACTGTGTCAGATTAGTTGGGATCAAAGCATTTAGCTCTTTATCACAATTAGGACCCTGTTAACAGGATACATAATCCAGCTATTGTTCAGTTGCTTTCTCTTTTATAGTGCTAACTAACATTCACTGAGACACAGTTTGTGAAGAGTAGATCTCACTACTGACCCTTTGTGGCAGTAAGAGTAAAGTATTTTCAACAGTGAGGCTTGAGATCTGAGTGTTCAATGTTTCTAATTTCATGCTGTCAATGACAGACTTCTACTAGTTATTTAGCACTTATGAATCATGTTATAATTTCAAAATACTTTTCTATCAATAGCAACTTCTTAGCATGAATCAGGCTACTTTTATTATTTCTTCCTCCCCCAGTTTTCCTGGTCATACAAAATGGATGTAGAGCTGCATAGATGCTTAGCTGTCCAAACTCTTGAAGTTTATCTATGTGGTGCCAGTCAAAAGTTTTACATTAAAGGTGGCAGCAACCTTACTTGTGGAATTCCTGGTTGCTAAGAACAAGATTGGAGGGCTGGTGGCAAGGATGTTTAGAACAAGATAGAAGGACTGCCTGCACTCACGAATGGCAAGCCAAGAGTCTACAGGTATTCTACTTCATTTCTAGTTTCTAAAGTCCTGGAGGACCCTATTTCACCTGCAAATCTGCTGTGGTGCAGGAGAGTATGGAGACAAATGCAATGCAAGGGTTATATTCATCCCTGTCTGATCCTAACCTGAATGAGCAAACATCAACTCTCAGGGGGAATGCACAGGGACACTTTAAACCAGCAATACACCAACTCTGGAGTATTCCCAGTGGTTGTGGACAAGAGCAGACACCTTGACTGTGCCTATTGGTATAGCAATTCTGACCACGATTCCAAAGGCATTTCCAAACCTGGAATAAGAATAAGGCTGTCCTTTGGCAAGACTCAAATAGCAAAGCTCTTTGAAACACAACCTTTGGGTCTGAGTTACTCACCAGCCTTTTCTTTGTCCTGTGAAGGCAATTTAAGCATTGAGATCTAAACTAAAGGAGGCCTTTTGATTCTCAGCTTTCCTTTCTCAGCAACCTCCCATCTCAACCCCCTCCCGCCCCCCGCCACCACCACCACATGAGAGCAGTAGGGTTTTTTTAAGACATTGATTTCAAAGAATGGCACTTGTATAAACAGATTTAGGGGACTTGAGGATTTAGGATAGTCACTAGAAATTGTTGTCAGTTCTTACCCTAAACCTGTCTCTGCCCTTGGTCAGGTCATACCTGCCAAACGGCCAATTTGATTGCTTTCATTCTTCCTCTTCCTCCTCCTGTGTTAAAATGCTTCTGATTTACCAACAGCCTAATAGAAGTTCTGACCCTCCACTACCACCAATACACTGATGATGCATCCTCATGAATTATATATCTGTTTAAAAAAACATTTCACTTATTATGTGTATTGCCTGCATGTATGTAAGTGCACCTGTGTCGTGCAATGCTGGTGGAGGTCAGAAGAAGGCATCAGATCCTCTGGAATTGGAGTTATGGACTATTGTTAGCCGCCATGTGGATGCTGGGAATTGAACCCAGGTCCTCTGCAAGAGCAGTCAGTGCTCTTAACCACTAAGCCATTTTTCCAACCCCATGAATTATATTTTTTAGAGACACAGAGTGTTATATTGGGCTGGCCTACATTTAGGCCACCTTCCTCATTCCCCCAAATCCCTCTGACCTTCTGAGAGTTAACAACTACACTTGATAAGAATTCTGGTTTATCTCAACTAACATGTCTTCTGCTTCTTTCCAGTGATGCACTCTTTGCAAAGCCCTGACTGATGTACCTTGAATTGTAACATCTAAATCCTATGCCTGTAGGAGCTCACTGTATGATTCTGATTCTGACACTCACACTTTCAAACTTTTCATAGTGACTGCAGCACTCCCTTCATTACTTCATTATCTTGTGTAACCCATATCCCAATTTCTCTCTCTCTCTCTCCCTCTCCCTCTCCCTCTCCCTCTCCCTCTCCCTTTCCTGTCTCACACAATCTCAGATCCTCAGGTTATCAGATGAAGAACAAAGTTAATCTTCACCTAGGTTTGGGGCTTTCTTTCATTGAAGGGTCATTTACATAGCCAATTGAGTATAGACTTGGGGATCAAAGTCTATCAGAGCTCTTTTGCTCAAGGAATTCAGCAATCATATGGCTCAAAATGGTTTGTACCAAAATCTATTCCTGCTTCTGAGCATTCTGGTTTTACCATGTGTTTCAGAAGGAATCAAACAATAACTGATGGAAACAGAGAAACTCAGTTTGAACATAAAGGCTGTGAGAAAAATCAATGGGAATACTGGGAAAAGGAAAATAAATTGACTAAGGGCACAAGTGCAGGCACACTAAGGCACATAAGGAGTCATATGTGGACTATTAAGGGGATGCTACCCTGAAAACAAATGTCTGATTAACTGGAGCTTTAGGCTATAGGGGAGATGGAAATACTTCGACTGTTAAGGCAATCAGTTGCCACCCGCTGTATCTTCAGCACACAGTAGCTGTCAATGATTATTTGTGTAATAAATGGAACACCTGCCAAACTATCCAATGTTTTCAAACAAAGTTTAAAATTCTACCACAATCACTTCCTCCAGTGCACACAGGCCCCATCTATGTATGACAAGCGTTGTGGGAAAGAGATGACTTGATGTGAAACATGGGTGTCAGCTGGCCATAGTTCATCTGGCTGCATAGGGAAAAAGAGAAGCAAGCTGCTAGGCAGATAAAAGACCACTTCCAGTTTTGATTTCTGCCTTACTGTCTGCCAGGATCCTATCCAACTTCTACCTCCAACTGCTGACCCTGGGTAACTGAGGAGTTTGCCAGGGGCAATTCTGTGGTATTGACCAGGAAGCCTCTCAGGGCACCACGTCCTTGTCCTTTCGTTCAGAGTCTCTCCTGCCTGCACCTGCCTAGGCTGCACCTTTTGCCTCTGCTCAGATACAGAGGTCAAAGCACCTTCTGGTGCGGTGATGAAATGCTCTCCAAATCAGCCTCTAGAGTCCAGCCCTCAACACCAGCCAGGATCCTGGGACTGCCTCTAGGATTCCTGTGGGTGTTGTCTTAGATTTTCCCGAACTCCAGGCCGGTTTCTCTGGCTCGCTTCCTCCACTTAAGGAGCATCCCAGGGTTGCCGCGGGCCTCAGCGCCCTGGGCACCAGCAGATAGGGCAGAAAAGGGGGGCAGAGTAGAGAAGGGGAGTGGGAGCCTTTGGGATCGCCGGCTTCAGCTGCAGCAGCTGCAGCGGCGGGAAGAAGGGTGGAGGGTGGTGAGCAGGCGTGGAGCCCCGGCCAGGAGGGAGGGAACAAAGGAGGGGGGACCCGGAGGCTGTGCCAGGCGAGCCGGAGGGGTGCTCCACGCTCCCCCGCCCTCCTTCCGGGAGCGAGGATGCAGACTCTGGAACTGGTGCTGCTGGGCTGAGGTGGAGGCAGGGGAGTTGCAGCGCGCGCCGCTACGCGAGTGTGTCTCCTGCGCGCTGAGAGGCGGGGGGAGGCGGAGGACCGGGAGGCGGAGGAGGAGGAGGGGGAGAATGCCCGGAGCCGCTGCCGCTGCCGCCGCCGCCGCGATGCTCCCGGCTCAGGAGGCTGCCAAGCTGTACCACACCAACTATGTGCGGAACTCGCGGGCCATCGGCGTGTTGTGGGCCATCTTCACCATCTGCTTTGCCATCGTCAACGTGGTGTGCTTTATCCAGCCCTACTGGATCGGCGACGGCGTGGACACCCCGCAAGCCGGCTATTTCGGGCTCTTCCACTACTGCATCGGCAACGGCTTCTCCCGGGAGCTGACCTGCAGGGGCAGCTTCACGGACTTCTCCACGCTGCCCTCGGGCGCCTTCAAAGCCGCCTCCTTCTTCATTGGCCTCTCCATGATGCTGATCATCGCCTGCATCGTTTGCTTTACCCTCTTCTTCTTCTGCAACACCGCCACGGTGTACAAGATCTGTGCCTGGATGCAGCTCACTTCGGGTGAGTGCGCGCTCACCTCCGCGGAGGCGGGGGACCCCTGGGCGTCCAAGCCCCGGAGGGGCCAGAGTGGGAGGGACCGGACAGTGAGCGCGGCGGGGTCCGGGGCAACTTAATCTTCTTGAGCTGAGGGGTGTGGAGGTAGGAGCCTTGGCAGGCCGGAACCCCCGGGGTTCCCCAGCCGCGAAGGTAGCACCAGGTCCCCAGGCTTTCGACAGCCTTTGGAGTTGGAGGAACGCCACCTTGAGGGACGCTCTGGAGGCTGAGCAGTTGTTGGGCTGAGTCCGCTCAGAACTAAAGATGGGGGGGGGGGCGGAGAAGTGGCCGCGTAGAGACCGTCCGGGGCGGGGCTGTGCTGAGGGACTAGGAGAGACTGGTACAGGCAAAAGAAAAGCGAGTTGGAGACGTTGTAGTGGAAGGAGCAAACTAGCCTGATCTGTCCTTTACTGGGATTATTTCTTTCTGCTTCGTGGTGTGTGTGTTGGAGTGGTGGGGCAGTTTGAGTGAAATTGTCTTGGGCAGTGATAAATATTTTATTATCCATTTAGAGATGAGTAAATTGTAATTCAGCTTTGAGGTCCACTAAAAAAAGGTAGTTTAGAGTGTTCCTTGGCAATTCTCCAATGCCACACCTCCAGTAAAGGTCCTTCCATTTCATTTTTTAAACAGACAGAGGTCTTGAGGGAATCTGGATTTCTCAAGATCTCATTTTGGGAAAGTGGTGTTAGAGAAGTGGACAAAGAAGAAAGCTGGTTTGTTTCATCCGCATCTGTGAACACTGCCAATGCAGGGTAGATTATTGCCAGCTGGGGATATGAAAGGACATTTTTTCCTCCTCAGCATCAAAGTTACTTTCAATCCAGAAAGGATGAGGCATGCATTTCCTGGTGGCTTTGAAGAGTCCTGAAAAAAAGGGGGGGCGGGGGGGGGCTCTTGCTGAACTTCTCCCAGTGCCATCCTTTCTGCCAGCCACCTTGCCTGCCTTCCCTTCTGAAGTCAATGGCCCTTGGATTCTTGACACAGTGTAGAAGTCCTTTGGAATGGAGGAATCTTGAATGTCCCAGTCAGCTAAACTGTCCCCTTTGTGTTTTATTATTTGTTTGTTAATTTCCAGATTTTGCTATTTATTCTGTTTTTCCAAGGTTTCCGGGGAAGTAGTTTACTGGAATGTGTACAGTGATTAAATACTAATAGTCTGGGCCACATTAAGGTTTATGGTGGTTTTTGGAGACAATGTCCCCTTATGTAGCAGAGGCTGGCCTCAAACTCCTAATCTTCCTGCCTCAACTTTCCTAGCCCTGGGATCATAGGCATGTGACACCATATTGAGAAATGTTCATAATTTTGTTAGTTTCATATAAGGAAAAGAAAAGGCTTATGGGAGACTAAAAATGTATGGAAATACGTATTTTTTAAGTTTGTCTCGCTGATTTTGATTTGAATTTATTGTGAAAATATATATGTGACAAGCAAGAAATAAGCACCAGTAGAGACCCACCTCTCCCCACATTCCAACATCCTGAAATGTAAGAGTTTGCCTTCTGTCACTCTACATGCTCCAACTTGGGTCTTTATATAATATTAACTTTTACGGACATTTCAAGAGCAGAATAACTTTGAGGTTTGTAGTAAATTCATGTATTATAGTTATTCTTGATGCTTACCTCTGGTTTGACTTTAAAGGGAATAGGGCATACAGGATGCAGATGTTTGAAGAAAAGAATTGACCCTGAACAGCTAATTTTAATTTTCCTAAGTCAAATGACCTATTTAGACTGGTGATTCAAATTAGATTGTTTTTCAAAGGTGTGAGAGTAATTTGCAGGTACTTTTTCAGTAACACACTGTTAAATATTTTATTTTGATGTACTTTTATATTTAAAACCATACTTTTAAATAAAAATAAGAAAAGAAAAACGGTCTTGGGGAAAGAGTGATCACCATTAGAATTAGCAAAAACTTCAGGTATTATAATGTTGCCTTTTTCCTTTTCCTGCAATAGAACACACAAAAATAATTTTTCTGGGGTAGTGAAACATAATGTCATGTTTTTGGACATCTGACATATACTATTTTGACTTCCATTCATTAAAATGTGATTATTGTCTTTGTAACATCCAGAAAAGGGCATTTTCTTCATTTTGGAGAATTGGTATACTCAAAAAAGGATTCATTTGTAATTTATTTGTTATCTTATTTCTGGTTTTTGTTTATTAATTAACTATATTAATAAAATAATAGATTATGACAAGGTCAAATAAGAATCAAAATAAGTTATAGCCACAGATTTTAAAGGAATAGATATGGAAGGCATTTCTGAAGAATGTCATATTCAACATGGTTTTAGTTTTTATTTCAAATCTGATGACATTAACAAGAAGTATGACATAGTACATAATGTATTGAACATTATTTGAAAGTTCCATTTCTAATCTTAGGATATTTCCTCTTTAGTGCTCTTTAATACTACATAAACTTCCCATGCTTATAGTTTATGTATCCAGAATAATATTAAGTGAAATTTGACGAATATGAAAAGTGATACAATGTACTATTTTCTTTTTGGATGCTCTTTGACCTTCATTTGAAGCCAAGTAACTAACTTGTACATTTAGTTATCTAATAATTTTAATAGACTAGTGTTTTAAATCAGAGCCAGGTCAAATATAAAACCCTACGTGAAATGACAAGGTAATGAAGCAATAGACTGTCCTTTAAAAATATTTTTATTTATTATTTTTATTTTATGTGTTTGAGTATAGTGTCTGCATGAACATAAGTGTACCCATGCAATGCCCATGGAGGTTAGAAGAGGATGTTGGATCCCCTGGAACTGGAGTTACAGACAATTGTTAGCAGCCATGTGGGTTCTGGGAACCAAACCTGGATCCTCTGTAAGAGCAACTAGTGCTTTTAAATGCTGAGCCATCTCTCTAGCCTCATAAAAGACTGTCATATAGAAATAAAATATCAAGAAAATTTTAATGATTCTGAACAAAGAACTAGAAAAATCATTTCATTTGCTGAACCTGAAAATGATTCTGTTCATCTGTTTAGATGCCCTTTTCCCTACCCCTCAAAATTAACATTGGGAGCCAGAGACTAGGAAACACAGAATTAGAAACGAATATGTCACACTATTTTGGATGTAGTCTTATATTTATGACTATTATAAAGACTGCAGGCATAAAATAATGCGTGAAATAAATGACAGCCAGAGACACAAAATTTTCCCGTATCTTCAGACAGACAACTCCTTGAGAAGAAGAGAGAAACTTTTTTTCTGTGAAAGGAAAAAAAATACACCTGTAATCATCAAACAAGATAATAAAGCCCTACTTTTTTCTTACATCAAGATGGTACAGAAATTTTGTTCCCCGGGGAACTTCATTCTCTGTTTCTATTCTCTTTCAAACAGCATTTCAGTTTCCAAGTCTACTGATAGCCACTATTTACAGAGTTTGTTTCTTTTACTGACTGTAAACCTTATCTTGAAGTCTTTCTAGAAGCCAATGTGACCAAAGAAATATTTTCTTTTTTATAAGCTAAAATATTATAGGAAAATTTAAGAGTTTGTGTCTACCAGCGATTTCTTGGTGGAAGGCAGCAGACAAGGCACTCACTTTCATCTGTGAGGGATGGAGATCTCATCCAGGTTTGATATTCTGACGGAGATCTCATCCAGGTTTGATATTCTCCCTCAGGAGGCATAAGAACAGAGGTGGGTTGCTCTCCCAGGTTTTGCATCTCGTCATATTCTGAGTATCAAGAAGGACCACCATGATGGCAAGGCTTTGTGGCAAGTACAAAGTGCCAAATTGCTTACTTGGTTCCTCCCAGCCTCTTAGCCTTAGTTTCCTCCAAGTGTTTTTATCTAACTTACTTTTAAAAATTTTATAACTTTGTTATTGGGTGCAACAAGAGTCCAAAAATCATTACTGTCATTCTTTTCCAATAAGCAGAGCCTTTCAGTCTTTCAGTGGTGTGTTATGCCTCATATCACCCTGTTCTTTCTGTAGTTCATATCAATATTTGAAATGATAGGTTGCTCATGTGTTTATTTCATATTTGTCTTCTCTGGTTCATTGAAAAGTCAGACCTTTTTTTTTTCATTATATGATACAGAGGTTAAAAACATATATGTTAGAGTTAAAAATATAGGCCTAAAGTCTAGTTTTGACACTGATTTTATGACGCAGGGAATTAATCTTCCTATACATCAGTTGCTCACCTACAAATATTTGTACCTACTTTGGGAAATTGGTTCCTTTTTTGCTGTTGTCTTATTATTATTATTGCTGTATCCTGGCATAGGTAGTGTGTATATAAATCTGGCATGTATTAGATAATTCCTAATTTTTGTTGAGTTAATAAATGAAAAAAGATGGATTAATGGGGTGAAGAAGAAAGGAAGGAAGGTGTGTTGTTAGATTTGTGTGTGTGTGTGCTGCAGTGCGAAGGAAATGGCTGTGAATGCCGAGATCCTCCTCTTTCTCAGTGGCCTCAGCAGGGACTTCACAGAAGGAACTCTTTTTTGTTCTTTGATGGCTGTGATTCTGACTTGACGGTCTATTTTGTGATGAGATTTTTTTTTTCCCAAGTGGAGGCTTCTCTGATTCATAGATAATGATCTTTATTACAACACTAGGAAACAATCAATCATACCTCAGGCTTCAACAGATTTTCCATTACCATTTAACTACTCATAAAAACAACAAATTTAGCATTCAGAATGGTGGTTTCTTGGAAGACTCAAGAGCTTTGGCTTTCTTTCATGAAAAGCAGCACCTGTTCCAGGTTGGATTTTCTTAGGAACCTTAGGAGTGCTCAGGAGAAGGGGGTGTGTTTTTCAGCATTCTGACTTCTTCCTGGACATTGGTGCAGATTTGTTCATGATAGACTCCCAGAGTCTGCAGTGCCTGCTCAGATTTTTTTTTGTGTGTGTGTGTGTGTGTGTGTGTGTGTGTGTGTGTGTGTGTGTAGAGCTCCTATGGGGCTATTCCCAAGAGGAGACAAGCTTGGCATTTACTCAAGTGCAGACTCAGTGCTTTGGACAATCAGGAGGTCTTACCATTTGGCTAATACTAAGCTGTATGAAAGAGCAAGGTCTTGCCTCAAAGGGCGGCAAATCCATACTAAATTCAGTGTTATATGGGAACATTTTCCGCTGCCAGTGCATGGGAAACACTCCCTCAAATACAAAGGGAAGAATGTGTACTGCTAGACAGGGAAGTTTTTATTTTTCTAACAACATATTCCCGTTATGTTGTATATAATGAGTACATAAAATTTTATCTGCCAGTTAGACAATTAATACATTATAAAAGAACTTTTTAATCACCAAATCAAACTGGAAAGAAAATGACTTGAAATAATTTTTGAAATTGTTTCATTTCTTATATGTAGTATGACAAAGAAAGTGACAATTGAAGAGATGTTGGAAAATATATTAATATGAATGTTGAAACAATTTTTTAACAGCAGAATTTTAAGTGAAAATCTGAGAAAAATAACAGGGCTTATGTGACACACTATTATGAGCTCCTGTACTCTTGGTGTAAAGTTGCATGTTAACTTTTCTACAGTAAAAATGTTAACAAATTGCCTAGATGTTCACAAGTAAGTAATAAACATAAAGGAAAGCTAGAGGATGGACTATCAGATGCTTAACATGAAAACACTATTTAGCAGTTGCTGCTTTTGTTTCGAATGCTATGACCCTGGAAAGAGAGTCTAGATTGCCAGGTCAGTATGTTATATTTTATGTACATACCTAGGAAATCTTTCAGAGTGAACCAAATTTTAAATAAAAGAAATAAGCAGAGAGCCTAGAGATAGAATTCCGATACGTGACTCAGAGCACTTCTGTGTGTGTTGTGAGGAGATATGTATGTAGAGAGAACTTTAGGAAACACTAGCATGAAGCAAAGAACACTCCCAGAGAAATTTTAATTTGAGTGTTTAACAGCACAATAACTAGGCTAATTTTAAAGCATAATTTCCATAATATATTTGAACTTTTGGGGTCGGCACCATCTTTAATTTATGTGAGTTTTCCTTATAATGAGTCAACTGGAATTCTATTTGATATGGGGAAAGATCAAGAAGTTAACCTTTATTTTTAATAACAGTCAGATATTAATACTGACAGAAAGAGGTTATTTCAGATACAGATAGTATAAGCTATTTGATGACTTAAAGATAGTGCTGTTATGAAAGTCACTGGAACATTTAAAAAGCAAATAAGAAACAACTCCCAGAATCCTGAGTGTTCACATAAGTAATGCCATAATTCAAAACAATCTGAAATGATAATGTACCTCTGTTTTGTAATGTGCTCCTAGCCCAGAGTTCTGATCATTCAAAAAATTATTTTTAAAAATTTGTTTTTATTGAACTTCTGTGTATTTCATACAGAATATCTGAAACAAGCTTAATCATCTTTATACCCCTGTTCCCCCCAGCACCCTCCCATAGCCCCTCCCCACTGGAACCCATATACTCTTTCATCTGTGTTAAGGCCTACTGTGTCAAGTCAGTGTTTTCAGGTGTTCCCAGTGCAAGTCCATACACCGAAGTCTAGTCAGCCTATCTAGAGTTCCTTGTTTTAGGGAGATCAGTTCTTCATCACTAACAGTAATAAGTTGCCAATATTTCTTCAGCTAAGATGGGGGTCTGCTGTTCATTTTCCCAGTTCTATGCTGGGTTTTTGTCTGCCCGAGTTTGCATGGGACTTTTGTATGCTGACACCATTGCCATAGAATTATATAAGCAGGGTTCCAGAAGCTTATAGGACTCTGTTTCCATATGGTCCTGCACACCCTCCCTGGCTCTTACAATCTTTCTGCCCCCTCTTCTGCAATGGTTCCTGAGCCCTGGGTGGGTGAAGTTTAATATAAGAGTCCTGGCCAAGGACCAGAATTCCGTAGACTCTTAATCTCTACCTTTTGGCCATTTGTGACCATTTGTGTTCCTGGCCCTCTTTTGCATGAGGGAGCTTCATTAATGAGAACTGAGCGATTCATTGGTGTCCTCTTCTTTACCCCTGGTCTATGTTCTGTGGGCCTTAGGTGTAAAAGTTGCATTGTAGATGTGTCACTTAGGCCTGAGCAATTCATAGACAATGTCTGTGTATGACCAGTTTTGGTACTTGGTAATGGTCTCTGACTGGTACAAAATAAGCTTCTTTGATAAGTTGTGACTGGGATATTTGTCTGTAAATATAAGTACACATATTTTGCACATAGTGAGAAATGACATTAGTCTAGGCGTGTAACAGCTTGGGGTTTTCTCTAAGCTATATGACCACTCCAGCCATGTGTATTTGGTTATGTTTATAGTACCACACTTGAGTTTCCTCCCATTGAGTAGGCTTTTAGTCCAATTAGGTAGCTGTTGATTTCCCCAAGATAAAATGTCATTGTAAAATTAAATACAAAGCATTCTTATACTTTTTCCTTAAAAAATCTAGTTAATGAACTGAGAGACTAAATTGATTCTATAACACCTCCAAAGGGGAAAGTGGATGAATGATCACATTTACAATGCATTACAGAGCATATAGAGTTATATAGATTAATTTAATTGATATAAGATTATTAATAATCAATGATATTGTGGGTCTGTGCATTAATTAACTGAATTTTAGCAAGTTGACTTAATAGCATAGTACTTTAGCATAGCATAGTATAGTACAAAAACCTTTATAGAGAAAGGAATGCTATACTTAGTGCTTTAAAAGTCATGGTAAATGATCCTTTGGTGGTTATAACACCTGTTTAGTAGATAATGTTCAATACTGAAACTTGGGTTCAGATAAAATAAAAATACAATGAACTATAGATACATCTTATGAAAAATATTTACGTGTTTACACATACATATCTACATATACTAGGTTGTACTGTGAAATGTGTTACTTATTGTTGACTGTTGTCAACAAGTCTGAAAGATATCCTCAGGAGAAGGGGAATGATTTAGTATGAATTCAGAAAAATAATTATCTTTTTTAAGAAGGTTGTGAAAGATTTATAATTTTTCATAAGTAATTTTGTATAAGAAGAGAGATCAATGAAAATATATGTGACCTAAAAAATTTGAGACTTTTTCTTTGGATTTCTTTTATAACTTTCATTTATTATTTTATTTATTTGCTTATTTAGTTTTGTTTGCTTTTTGAGACAGTATCTCTCTGTAGCTCCAGCTGGCCTGGAACTCACTATGTAGATGAGGCTGGCCTCACTCTCACAGAGATCTGCCTGCCTCTGCCTCTTGAGTACTGGGATTAAAGGTGTGTGCCACCATGCCTGGCATCATTTATTATTTTTATTGTTACTATACCTCAGTTGGATTTTGGATTGATTGAAAATTAGAATTATTTTTCCAGATGGGATTTGATTGACCCACTGTGCTATAAAAAAATCACATGGTCCACTTTTGCCCAAAAATATAGCTTAAAAGATCCACTTAGACAAATGTACCTAACCTAGTGTCAAATGAATATAGACTCATAGACTTTTTAAGTTGTGCAGAAACTAAAAATAATTTAGCACGATGTTCTAATAATGATGTATACTATTGAGAAATTACCTCTTGTAAAATCTCAAGATTCTTACATTTAACTCACATAGAAATCCAGTTAGTATTATTATGATCATTTTGTAGAGAAAGAAAGTGAAGCTTTAAAAATGTTCAAGTTCATGGTGTTAACAAATTGTTTGAGCCAAAATCAGACTACTCTTGATGACCTTAACACATTGTCATTGAGTCTAGGAGAAATTAAGTGTTGTCAAAACAGCATCTTGGTAAAGTTGAGACATGTATCAGATTCTTAGTGTAGTGCCATTTCTACCACTTTCTTTCACCTCACAACTTAATGTGCATTTTTGATATGTCTTCAATATATATTTTCACTATTCTGTATCATCATGAAGGGAAGGAGCTATTCTTCATGGGAAAATAGCTATATGTTAGTAGGCACCCCCTGCTCTCATACTTAAGTGTGATGAGGTTCTTCTCTTCTTTAACCAAGAGCCTGTGTGGTTACACCTCTGATGGCACTGTATTAGTTTAAGACTGAGAATTCCTACAGTCAAAGGTTAATGTCAGCATTACTAGTTCAGTGTCATCCATTTTGGTCCTACATCAAACAGAAGTGCTCCTGATAGAGTTGATTAGTGTTTTGGGTGGTAAAAAGCGATGATGCTAAGCAAAATTGCTAACTCATAATCACAGTTCTAGGCACTTTGGGTAATAAAGGGAGGAAACAGACTGAGAGCGTGGTCACAACTTTTATTTGATGGTATAATTTACTGACTGCTTGACTTCGGGAAAGCCAACTAACTATTTTTGGCTTTTAATTTTCTCAGCTCTATTTTTCTTAGGCTTATAAAGTTTTATTCTAAATACAAAAAGAAATATTTCAGGTTATGGACATTAAAATCTACTATCGGCTAATCAAGTTTTTCTGAACATTTACCATTAAACCAAATATTAGGAAAACTAACAAATTCATGGTTCAATTAAAGGAGGAAGAAAATGGAAAACAGCCCTGACAGGTACCAGAGGTAGAGCTCCATAATCTAATGAGTCTTTGAGAGAAACATCTATCTTCTGTGTTAAGATTATTGAATTAATGCCCTTGAAACACTTAAAATTGAACTAGTCATACAGTAAGCATCCAAAAAAACATAGCTGTATTTTGTTGTTAGTACTACTACTACTACTAAATAGATTAAGACTGGAGTATTCACAAAATTTAGTAGACAGAAAAAAATGTAATCTCAGTGTGCAATCAAACAAATGACAATTTGTGTCACAAGTTCTATGTGCTTGATCTACCCTGTTCTGAGGATTAAGAAAGAAAATGGCTGTAGATACCATATATAAACTGCAAGTTATTATAAAAATGCCACTGTGATTCCTATAATGGATTTTATACATTACTAACAAAACATATTCAGAGTTTTATTTCGTACTAAGAAGTCTAGCTCTCTCTTTTTTGTTCCTCTGGAATAACAACTTAAAGTAAGAAGACTGTATTTCAGGGATAACAATGAACTGTTTTATAACTTCAACCGAACCAACTTGAAAATGGAAGCTGCATTTTAAAATCGCATGGACCATTTTTTAAACTGTTCAAGACCCAAGCATTTAGGCATTCATATTTTCTTCCAAATGTTAAATATCCCTAAATATTGCACAAATAACATTCTCTTCACAATTATTAAAAGCTAAGTTGAATATTTTTCATAACATCATTTAATAGAGCAGATTAGAAGCAGGATTTTTCTGTGCTATTTTAAATACAGCTATGATACATTGAAAATTATGTCTCATTACTGTATCAGTGAATCTTTTTTCTCTGCATAAAGAGGGAATTATGCCCCCAAAAGATTCAGTTATGTATAAACACCTGAATTCCTTGCATTTATTTTGCTTTTCTAAAGAAAGCTAAAAAGCTAAAATTCTTTTTATTAATGTTTCCATTTTAGTTTGGAAGTCATCAGATTATTGTGAAATTATGATGTAAGTTTGCTATGATTCCATATATGATTATGACCAAAACGAAGATTGGACATCAAGTGAATGAGCATTTTCTGCTTCACATGATGGCAGGATCCCTTGTGTGGTGAATATCCATTCTTGATGTTGACAAGGGAACGTACCAAATGAATGTGCAGCTTAAGATTCTGCCTCTAGAGACGTCCATGAGCATTGCGAGCATCCTGATTGATGTGCACAGCTCTGTTCTTCCCAACCTCTCGTTTAGAAAGGGCTCTCTACTGAGAGAAGCTAAAACCTGGAGATGGACCAAGATCCAGCCAGCTCTAGTTCTCAGGGCTGAGGACCCCTCCACTGACCGCAGGATGGGCTCTAGAGGGAGCTCCAGCCTTGTCATCTCAGGCGTCTCTCAACTGCCTTTCAGGGTCAGGTCCCAATACTTTTCTCGCTGAAGAGCAGCAATGCTTGTGAGGTTGGAGAGTGGAAACTACAACATGAAGGTCGAGAAAGAACAAGAAAACAGATTCACCAGAATATATTAGTAGAAGAGAACGTTCTTTTACCTGGAAAAAAAGTCTGCTCTCCTTTGATATCTTTGGTACCTAATCTTGGTGTTAAAATTCTGAGAAAGTAGTTTATATAATTTATCTGAAGTTTGAATAAACTGTTGTGACTTCCAGTGGGGTATCTTTTTAAAGGACTCTTTCACAAAGCCTTTCCTCATCAGGGCATTTTGGCAGGTTGCTGGAGAACAGAAAAAAAGTTAGGGAATTCTGAACTCTATAAATTTGGCCTGTGCCATAAACTGGACACTATGTTTGGTTCTCTCAGTTTGAATATATTTTTCAAACTGAGAAAAGAGTTATAAATTCCATTTCTTGGGGAATTTGAGACTTTTCAAAATTTAAAAATAACATTTTCGATAACTCAGAACATGGGACCAAGCCATAGGGGGGAAATGCTTTGTGTGTTCAAAATGAAGCACTGGCCAGCTGATTTAGTTACTGGCACCTTAAACACGAGAAAAATGATTAAATTCCTTCTTTCTTCTCTGGCTGCCACCAAAAAGAAGCATAGCTTACATTGTATTCTTCCTTTATTCCCCAGCAGTTCCTGGATATAACCTGGTTCCTATTTTATCTCTTTGGAAACCTGAAATGCAGAAAATTCTTCATGAGAAAACCATCCAAAGCACTCTCGTGTGCACAGTGTCAAGCCTTTCTTTTCTGTCTCATACTCAGTGAACATTACTTTTAATCCTCACCAGAATCCCTCTCATTAGTCTTGATGCCCTACCATAGTCCCAGGGCCCACCAGAACACCCATGCTTGAACAGACCAAAATAGGAAAACTGAAACTGCACTGATGCTTCAACTGCACTTACTATACTGCTGTGAGACCACTTAATCTTTTAAAATGTGTATAGAGCAAAGGGAAAAAGTCTTCAGTCAATGTAACTTCATTTGACAAGGGCCATCCTTTCCTTTGCCTGCTATTAAAGAATTGTTTTTTTTAATGAAAGGTGTCTAAAAAAATTGACCTAGGGGGCTAGAGAGATGGCTCAGTGATTAAGAACACGGATTGTTCTTGCAGAAGACCTGGGTTTGAATACCAGCATCCACATAGCAGCTAGCAATTTCCCATAACTCCAGTTCCAGGGTATCTGACATCTCTTCTGTTTTCCACGGGCACTACATGACATGGGTGTACTTACACATGTGCGGGTAATACACTCATACACATTAAAATTAAATATAAAAAAGACCTAAAAATTACAAGGGAGATCCCTCAATGTTAAAATTTTAATTGCAATAGATTGATTCAAGACAGAATCAGGCTAACATGCAGTTCTTCCTCTCCAAGTCTCATGTTGTCGTGAGCAATTAATTTGGTATTTATTCTCCAAATATGTTAATATTTAGTAAAGACATATGACTTTCAACTGCACAAAGGAGGTCTTAAATTTTCCGTTGTAGTTATGTTACTTAGCTCAGCCATCATTTTGGTGTTAAAACTTGCAAAATGAATTATTGAGTTCATCTTCAAATATGTATTATGAAAAATATACTTTGCATTTCTGTGTAAGTGCTCATGTGTATGTTTTCTGTTGTTGATTTTGTGTATATGTTTGTGTTCATCATGCATGCATATATGTTGCTGGGAATTGTACTTAGGGCCTCATGCATGTTGGGCAAGTGCTCTACCCCTGAGCTGTATTACCTTGTATGTGTATTTGTTTACTGAAGGGTTTTCTTTTGGTGGGGGTGGTTCTGGGAATTGAACTTATGGCCTCATCCACACTAGGCAAGTGTTCTTCCACGGAACTATATTGCCAACCCTGTGTGTGTGTGTATGTTTAAGGAATAATAAAATGATCATGTGTGTACCTGTTAATAACTGTCCACTTTCTTGAGTTGTGGGTTATCATTTTAATAGTTTTAACACTAATATACACATTCATAATGTATGTTTAATTTTATCTATGGCTTTTTTCATTTTGTTTTGTTTTTTGAGACAGGGTCTCCCTGTAGCCCCCCTGGCCTGGAACTCACTATGTAGATCAGGCTGACCTTGATCTCACAGAGATCTGCCTGCCTCTACCTCCCAACTGCTGGGATTATAGGCATGTACAATTTTAATCTATGTTTTTAAGGAAACTTATTGTAACATTTTACCACATAATGTGACATACATTGTAGATTTTAATTATATCTATGTTAGACTCTGTCTCTACTATTTTATTATTTTGAAAATTGGTTTTTTTCTACATTTGTTATACTGTCTTTATTTAGTCTGAGTTAATGATTATGTGAGATCTGTAAAAGTTAGGATGTCTTTCTTTTTCCCTGTTCTTTGAAAGAACTTGTGTGTGATTGGAATGCTCTGTTCTTTGAATGTTGTAGTAGAGTTTTCATAAAACTGTCCAACCCTGGTATTCCTTTCTAGAAGGATTTTAAACTACTGCTAGTATTTCATTCATTGTTACAGAATCATTCAGATTTTTAAAATTTTATCAAATAAAGATGTATTGTAAAATGTATCCATTTCACTTATATTTTCAAATCTATTTGCATAAAGCTATTCCCGATATAACCATCATAATAACATGAGTTGTTGGTGTCTTTATTTTCTTTAGATCAGTTTACAAAGGCTTATTTAATTTTTCTTCTTAACGGAATCTACTTCAACTTTTTTGTTCCTCTTTGTTACATTCTTCCCTCTTGCAGCAATTGTTTTTGCTTCTGATTTCTTTCTTTTCCTCAATTTGTTTTAGATTTTCCCTCTTGTACCTTTTATAATTTATTAATTTGGTCACTGAACTGATTAACTTTTAGCTTCTTCAAATTTTTTAAGTAACCCCTCCCTAGCTGCTTATCTGTTATAATATTTTTTGAGAGGACATCACTAAAAGTTTTGACAAGAAATTACATGCAGTCACTGCAAGCAGATGTTCATGGTAAAAAAGTTTAAGTTATCATAAAACTATTTACAAATATTTTACTAGTATGATTTGGATAAACTAAATGTGTTTGATATTGACTACATGTTCACTATATTTAATGGTTAATACTCCATATTCTATTCTTTTAAGGTCATGCATAGTAGACATAATAATATTTTTATGGCATTACACATGAATGCTCCCAAATACTTTCTCATTTATTTGACAGCTATTGCAATATCATTTTCTGATAAAAAAAAAAAAGAGACGTGAACAACTCGACCATTAGTAATTATCCAATAAGTTAATGTCAACTTTAATACTCGGTCACCCCTCTAGATTTTTTCTTTTTTTCTTCTTACCCCTTATAACTTTTCGTATTTAAAAAATGTTTGAATTTTTAGTCTAGCAGTTTTATGTCTTCTGTTTGACAAAAGTTTTGGGGGGTGGGAAGTGGGGAGGTCATCTGACCAGCTTGCTTCCCAAAATATAAGTAATATAAACCCTGTGGATAATATTTGGCTGAAATGCTGTAACCCCAAGAACTCCAAACATCTGAGTACAACTCCCTGATTGTGTCATTGCTGAATGGGGAAAGTATGGGAGACATGTGATGATGTGTACAAACCTAATTATAATTTCTGAAGTAACTGTTCAAAACCCATGAACTTCCTACAGTGAATCAGCATCATCCTTTCATAAGATAACCAATTTTCTAATGATATATGCATGCAGTTACTTCAGAAATTAGCAGGGATATCGGAGTATAAGGGTTCTAGTTGGGGGAGGGAGGCTATGGGAGGGTGCTCTCTGGGAAGTGGGTGTATAGTTGAATAAGATGGTTTGGGATGTT
>NW_008335967.1:5390128-5426008 GCF_000622305.1 Nannospalax galili | reverse complement strand
ATCTGTGTATAACCGACTGTGACTAGTAATAATCAGATACATAGAGATTAGAGATGCATGTGCAAACATCTAAGTGTTAGTAGCATTAAAAATGAGTTTTTCTGTATGAAACAGTATGTTTTAAAATGAAATGGAGATCTTTTTAAAGGTTGAAAACTCATCCAATTTTATGTCTTATAAGGCTTATACTGAGTTCAATAGTATATAACTGTATCAACCCAACTGTGAACCTAGAAACTTGCACCCACTTGTGAAAGAGATGTACTCTTGCTCTAGAGTGTGTTACTGAATATGTTAAAGCTGTAGTGAAAAGCTTCTAATCATGTAGTTATTAAGAATTTTAAAAAATGATTAAAAAATAATAATTCTTCAAAGCATAAAAATTTCCTCCTTAATAATTAGTAGATGTGAAAAACATTATCATTGAAATCTACCTGATGACTTTATATCCATGCTCAGATGTCAAGGAGCTCAGAAAGTAACTGACTGTGACTAGTAATAATCTGATATATAGAGATTAGAAACGCATGTGCAAACATCTTAATGTCAATTGCATTAAAAATGTTTTCTGCATGAAACTCTGTATTTTAATAATGAAATGGAGATCTTTTTTAAAGGTTAAAACCTCATTTAATTTAATGTCTTATAGGGTTTATACTGAGTACAATATTGTATAACTTTAATAATTCAACTGTAAACCTAAAAATGTACAGCCGATTTTGTGAGAGATGTATCCTAGCTCAGAAAATTGTTATTGAATATGTCAATGCTGATGTAATGAAATGCTTCCTCTAAGTATGTGGTTATTAAATAAATAATTAAAAAAATATCGAATGAAATCACAGAAAAACTGTAACTGGGTTCGAAGTCCTTCTGTTCTTTCTATTCACCCATCTCTCCTTTTGCTGCTTCGCATATGTTAAGAGGGAAGATAGGAGCAGTACACTGCTTCCTACCCCTGATGATCTCTACGATTAGTTCTCTTTCTACTATTGCAAAGAATTTTGTATTACTGAGAAAAATATGGAGTCTTCCATCCATATTTATTAGGTAAGTACTTGAGCTCTGATACCAGAATATCTGGTTTGTGTGGTGCTTACTTCATTTGCAAGGTCATTGCATAATTTTGGACCACTTCCTTGTCCATCTCTGCCTCAGTTTCTTCTGTACAATGACAAAACTAGTAGCCACCTTGTCTGTGCCACACAGAATAATTGTTAGCTGTTAATATCACCATCATCATGGTCATCACCACCATCACCCCAAGGAGGCACTCCCAGGAACAATGAGGAGCAGGGAAGAACTGGTGGAGTGCTGTTCCATAAACACTCCAAAGGACTTAGTGTTTTCTTTCATTTCTTATCTTGAAAAAGGAATCATGTTCATGTTGGCTTTATCCATCTTTTTTTTCTGTCTTTTTGAGACAGGGTCTCCCTGTAGCCCCAGCTAGCCTGTAACTCACTATGTAGACCAGGCTGGCCTTGAACTCACAGAGATACACCTGCCTCTGCCTCCCAAGTGCTGGGACTACAGGCGTGTGCTACCACGCCTGGCTTTATCCATTTTATCCATGTTGAGCAGGTCTTTTCCTTTCCATCCTAGCCTTTTGTGAGAGTTTGTGGTAGTAAAAGGAGAAAAGGGAGGCATGAACATCCCTGGGGTGGTTTCCCTTCTCACTTTCTGTTAGAATTGGGGATCTGTACAGCCATACCACTGCGCTCAGTGTAGTAGTTAGCAATCGCAGCTTCTCCTAACCTTTGTATTGCAGCTTCACAATGATGAGGCCTTTGTGGCTGTTGCATAGACCGTTTTAACATTGATAGCCAAGGATGCTTGTTTTTTGAAGTTTGCCTTATCTTCCCATGCGTGCATGGATGGCACAATCCAAAGCTCTGTCCAAAGCACTGCTCTAAAGACAACTTTTCAACAGTCGTTAGAGAAAAGGTCAGCATGTTTTTCCCCTCAGACTCTGCAATAAATCTTACCGTGTTTGAATGAGTTAAGCTCTATTTAAGAAAGCAGACCTTGTTTTTAAATTATGCTTTGTTTATTTATTTATTTATTTGTGTGTGTGCGTGTGTGCTGTGTGTGCACACGTGTGAAATCAGAGGACAACTTTCAGGAGTTGGTTTTCTCCTTCTACCATGTAAATTTCATGGGTGAAACTTAGGTTGGCAGGCTTGAAAATGTGCCTTTCCCACTGAGCCATCTTGTTGGCCCCAAAGTCCTGTTTTTATTTCAAGCTTCAAAATGATTGACCATGAAACAGATTCTATCGTGCTTTAATATCTTGTATGTATGAATATAGAATGAAACACATGTGAAATGATTCCCCTTGATTGGAAAAATATGCACTGAAAATAAATATATTTTTAAAATAAGATATGTGCATCCTATTGTTTGTAACTTTTGACCTTCACACAAAAAGAAAACCATTACAGAATCAAATAAACAATAACATTTTTGAATAAAAACCTTGTTTTTAAATAGATTATTTTCCAAAAGAGATTATTTTCTTAGCCTTCAAGGTAACAAACATAAAATCTGAGAGATGAGCAAGGTGGGAAGATCTGAAGGACAAAAGAAAAAGACAAGAAGGGCACAGAGTGGTGAAGTTCAAGGCAGAAAGCAGACGGGACTGGCATGTGACAGGAGCCACAGAGCTGTCCCCACTGTCCCTGCTCCATTTACAGACATTTATATAATGGCTCCAGGATCACGTACAGTGTAAGCAGGAGCCAAGGAGCCCTCATCTCCCTCTTTCTTTACCTCCTCCACCCCCTTTCTCCTCCTCCTCCTCCTCCTCCTCCTCCTCCTCCTCCTCTCATCCTTCCCTTTCCCCTTCTCCTCTCCTCATTTTGCTTCTTTTGCCTTGTAGTTCAAATCCTCTGGGAAGAAAAACCAAAAATAAAACCAAAAAGCAAACAAAGTTTATAAATGAAAGAGAGAAAGAGGTACAGGTAAGGAAAAGGTGTTTTATTTGGAAGCTAACAAAAAGACAATATAAAATCATAGAAAAGAATTTCAAGGAAGCTTCAAAATATAATAACATCATTGTGTCGCTTCCTAGGGCAATAATAAAGTAGAGTCATAAAAGAAACTATTTTTTCTTATAAATAATTACTTTGCCCTTTTGACTTTTGTAAGTTTTTTAAAATTGTAATTTAAAAATAAAAACGTATAGTGTCTTGGATGCAGTTTTAAAGTAAATATTGACAGCGAGAGAAAAATGTGGGGAAACAAATTCTTCTCTGTGATAAAGTCCAGACATACAAGTGAGCCATTTTTTGATAGCACACAAATGTGGTATTCACAAAATTTCTTTAAGGAGATGCTTGTTGTATTTGATTTTGAAATGACTTTGTGATATCTAGTTATTGTGGTAACAGCTATTTCATCCAAAAGTAGCTTTTATGGTCAGCTAAAGTTCCAACTTGTTGACATACCATTCTACATTTCTCTTATATTTGCCCAGTTTTCAACTTCTACTTATTTGATATAATCTTACTTTTGAGAAATGCATGCTTCATTATATGTTAGATTGATACTATCATTTCTGAATAAGGATTTAATGTCTTTGAAGACTAGCTCCTTCTGCTCAATAGTACCATTGAGCTCTCATGTTATACCAAGTATTCTAGGACTTTACGGATTATCTCATTGAATCCTTATAACAACATTATGGGGTGTTATTATTCTCGTTTCATTGAAAGGGAAATAGAGGCATAGAGAAATTTAGACATGTTGCCCAGAATCAAACTGTTAGGCCTTGTTGTCTAATACAGTCACAACTAGCCATATGTGGCTACTTGAAATTAAATTCAAATTTCAGTTCCTTAGACTATCCACCTTTCAAGTCCTCCATTGATACTTGTGGTTAGTACTGGATGGTGTAAAGCAGAGCGTCTCTAGCTCTGCAGAAATTTCCAGTGGAAAACCTTGTCAGAGAAGCAGTGAATCCAAGCCTCAGCCCCCACGGTGTGGTAGTTTTATGGTCCAGATTCTGTGTGAATCCACTGAACTTGCCTCTATTCTACTGACAATTCAAGAACTGGCATGGGAAGTCTATGAATTGATGTCCATACATCAGTTATTGTACAGGATAAAGGGCAAGGTGGTTGAATAAAGAGTGAATGGGAAATTTGCTCTCAATATTTCAGAATATTTATTGAGCCCCTGTAGAGTGATGGGTGCTGTTCTGGATGCTGCTGATACAGCAGTGGACCAAAAGGATAGATTCTCTGACCCACAGAGTTTATATTCTACCTATGGTAGGCATACACAGACAAATAAACTGTGTAATCTATCAGAGAGTAATACATACTATGAAGAAAGGTATATATGGATGATGACAAGGAGTGCTGATGAAAAGGTCTTTTTGAGAAGGCATCATTTAAGATGAGACCTAAGAGAAGGAGGACATAGGGAGGAGAGAGGAGTGTCCAGACAATAAGACCTGAAGTACAGAGACTCAGGAAGTAAAGACCAGTGAATTCAGCACCACATAAATGGCAGGCATTGAAGGAAGTCGCTCTTCTTTCTGATCGACAAACATCTTCTATTTGGGCTTCCAAACCATTGGTCTAATGTTACCTTTCTTTTCAAGACCCAATAAATCTTCATTTGCATCAGCTGAGTCTACTTTACTTCTCTTCTAAATAGTGCTCTTGAAGATTTTCAACTTGGGAACACAATGCAAACCTTAGATGCTTTTGTGACTAACTTTGATCTGAAGAGATTGTAGGATTATCGCTGTTTGAGAGTCTCTCTGATCCTAAGGCCCCTTCCCAATAACCAAAGACAGGCCCATCCTGTCAGAAGCTACTATATGTATGGGGGTAGCACTTGGGACCCTGCATAGTGCACCCCCTTCCTGACTATCACAGTTCCCTCTCTTGGTGTCTACATTCAGCTTAGTCCAAGTCTATGCTTTTGGTTCTCTGATGAGCTAGTACAACTAGAAGCTTGTTAACATTCTTCTACTCATCATTGAATTAATACATGTACAATATTACATTTTTATTTATATTCCAAACATTTTATAAATACAGTACTTTTGGACATAAGGTTAGTAGAATAGAACCATATATAGGATAAGAATTCCCTGAATATTAACTTTTGTCATTGTTACTTTCAGCAATCTAATCTTTTCTCTACTTTATCTAAGCAGGTCTTCCCTAAAAATCCACACTCCATGTTACTGCTGGCTGTCTCTACTTCCCAGCCCATCTTTGTATGCTGTACAGATCAAATACAGTGCATGTCTCCTTTGGTGAATTTTGCTTCTTCTCCTGACTCTCCTAATCTACTCTGCAAACTGAAGTTTCTGACTTAACGAATCCTTTGAAATATTGTACTAAGCATATTAAAATTTCATCTTGTCACCACACGCATTGTATGCAGTGTATGAAAGGTCTCAGGGCAGAGGAAAGTCAGCCAGTTTCTTTATCCTTTCCTCTCAGTGTAGGGAAAATTTTGTAGAACCCATCTCTAAATCTCCAGTCAAGCATTCTAGGTCCAATGAGTATGGGTGGGATCCAAGTGGATTCAGTCATGAGGTTTTGGCCACTCTTCTAGGAATAGTCAGGGCTTCCCAATTCCACTTAGAAACAGTCCAGAAAAACTCAAAAGTTGGCACCCGAGAATTAATGAGTTTCCAACTGCACTGGGAAAGTGCCTGATTTCAGTGGGGAGCCTTTGAAGGAGACCCAGAAAGAACATTTTCTCTGCAGGACTGGATGGCTCACAGAGGCCCCAAAGAAGTTGAAATTTACTAATTTTTGTTCACAGTACATTTATGAGGAGACATTAAATCCCTGACATGTTTATGAAACCAGATATTTTGTCCATTTTATATTATTTAAAAATGGCTCAGTATGGACTATCTTATGGGAAGTGTAAGAAATTCAGCAGCAGCTAACAGTGGACAAGTTCACGTTTCAAAATCACCTGTGCTCTTAGGCTCCCACATAGAACAGAAGGGGCCCCATACTGCTAAGGTGTGGTGTCAGGTGAGACTGAAGGTGATGGGTGTGAGGAATACCGTTTCCTGAAAGTTCTTAATACTCTGTCATTGAATCATATTAGTCCTTTTTACTTATGTTTCTCCAGGCCTTGGCTTTAGTCTGTGTTCCTGAAAAATATTCTGATAAATTATTCATTTGTATGTAAATAAAGACATCAGATTCTGACTGGAAGAACTATTTTCACAGTGAGAGTAAAATTTCTTACCCTGTAAAATAAAGGATAATCCTTTGTAGCTACCTAAATCTGAATTACGGCACCTTATTTTCTTCATCAGTGCTCTGAATAGAGTTAAAGTGATGTGTATCAGTGCTTAAAAGGCAGGCGGGATGTCCTGCATGGACTTCCTGTGCTGTTAGCCATTCCTTTTTAGGAACCCTGGAATGTATCCTCATGATGCTGGCTACTCTATGCCCAGAACCCTCATCTTTGCATCCCTTCAATGCTGATTTTTGTCATTTACGGTTGATATAACTGAAGCTCAGACAAGTCCTGACTCATTCAGAGCCACCTGCCACAAGTGAAAAGCAAAGCCTGATCCTTTGTCTCGTAAATCTCTCTAGTTAGTACCTTATCCCTAGTCCCTCATTCTCCAGTTTCATTGACTTCCTAATCTACCGCCAAGCCATCATAGCAAGTCTCTTGTGTCCTTCTTGGTTTGTATGAATTTTTGTTTAGAACAATCTTTCTTTTGGGGGGCTGGAGAGATAGCTCAGTGGTTAAGGGCACTGGCTGCTCTTGCATAGGTCCTAGGTTCAGTTCCCAGCACCCACATGGTGGCTAACAACCTTCCATAACTCCAGTTCCAGGGACCCAACAACCTCTTCTGACCTCCACAGGCATTGCATGACATGGGTGCACTTATGCTCATGCAGGCAATACATTCATATACATAAAATAAAAATTATAAATAAAATATTTTTAAAATCTTTCTTTTTCTGTACTCCTGTATTTTTTATTTTGGTAAGTGGTAAGCCCTAGGCTTCTTTTCCTTTTCATTATTCATTTTTTATTTTGCAAATGTCTCATGCAGTACAGGATTTTGAAGATACACCCATATGGCTGTATGTACTTCTGGTGTGCTGTTGCTGATGGCTGCCAAGTATGCCAGGATTGCCTTTACCATGCACTTCTGCCCACTGGTGCCACTAGATCTCCACCATACCTGTTAACCCTGCAGTGAACATCTTGTGCACATTTCTTGATGAACTGATATAAAATTGTTTGGAACTGCTGGCTCATAGGGCACTTACACACTGACTTGGACTGTGTCAGATTGGTGTGCTGCTGCCTGGCCTCGCTGGTCCAGAACATACAATGACCAGCAGTGCAGGTACACCCTTCCGTCCCCACATTGCCATGGGCACTCCTCCAGTCTCTTCACTTTTCTAATTTTGGACACTCTAATACTAAAACATTCATTTCTATAAATCATTACATTTCTCTAAACATTTGATGTTTTAAAAAGTCATCTCTTTGACTCAGCAGTCAAGAGCACGTACTGCTCTTGCATAGGACCTGAGTTGATTCCTAGCACCTATGTCAGGTGGCTCACAAATACCACTTCCAGGAGGATCAGATGCTTCTGGCATCTGTAGGTACTGACACTCACATACACATACCCTTATACACAGACCCATACATATGCATATAAATAGAAATCATCAGAAAATACAAAATGTTGTCTCTTCATACACTTGTTAATTGAACTTCTGTGACTACTCTGAACTCCAGTTAAGGGAATGAAGGTCATAATCAGAGCCTGTCCCATCTTTCTAGCAATTGAAATATAAGCCACATTGTGTAAGTTCAGGTTTTCTAGAAGTGACATTTAAAAAGGGTAAAGAGGAGGCTGGAGAGATGGCTCAGTAGTTAAGAGCACTGATTGCTCCTGCAGAGGACCAGGTTCAATTCCCAGCACCCACATGGTGGCCAACAACCATCTGTAACTCCAGTTCCAGGGAATCCAATGTCCTCTTCTGACTTCCATGGGGAGGTGGATGCACCCACCTACATGCAAACGATACAGTCATACACATAAAATAAAAAATAATAAATAAAAGTATTTTAAAAGGGTAAAGAAAGAAAAATGAAATTAATTTCAATAATTTACCTTATATTCTGAAATAAGATAACATATAACATATTTAACTCAATATATCTAAAAGTTATCATCAGGTAGAGACAGGCAGATCTCTTGGAGGCCAGCCTGGTTTATATGGTGAGTTCCAGGCCATCTGGGACTACAAAAACCAAACCAAACAAAAATCTAAAATTTATCAACAAGATTTTTTTGTTTTTCTTTTGCAGTATCTTCAGAATCCTGAGTACATTTGACATGATTTTATTAGTTACTTTTCTGTTGCTGTCATAAATCATCATGACCAAAAGTAACTGAAGGTGGAGTTTATTTTGGTGTATGGTTCCAGAGGGCCACAGTCCATAATGGTTGGGGAAGCATGGCTTGCCAGCAGGAGCAGGAAGCTGGCTGGTTACAATTCATCTGCACGCAGGAAGCAGAGAGAGAACAGAAAGTACAGCAAGGGTATAAAACTTCAAAGCTTGCCCTAGGGACATACTTCCTCCAGCAAAACTGTGCCTCCTAAAAATTCCATAACCTCCTCAAATAGTGCCACCAATTGGGGACATAGCATTAAAATACATGAGACTATAGTGGATGTTTCTCATTCAAACTACCATATGATGAAAGGTAAAAAGTTCAATTTGGGTGCTAAATTGTTTTTTTCAAGTTAATTAAAAATTATGCATGTTCTCGGGCTGTCACATGATGTCTTGATACACGTGTGTATTGTATATTATTTAAACAAAATATCTCCTTAAACATTTTTCATTTCTTTATAGTATAGGCATTCAAATTCTTTAACCTTTTAAAAATAGACAACATGAATCAACAAGATAGCTCAGCAAGTAAAGGCACTTTCCACCCAATGATGCAAGCCTGATGACCTGAATTCAATCCTCAGAACCCATATAAAAATGAAAGGAGAAACCAACTCCAGAGTCTTCCTCTGAGAAACTAACTCCAGAGTCTTCCTATAACCTCCACACATGTGCCAAGGCATGGATGCACCTGCCTATCAGGCACACACAAAAATAATGAGTTAAATAAAATTAAAATGTACAGCACAGTATTATTATCCATAGTCATTCTACTGTAAAATAGAACAGCAGAACTTACTTCTCCTATCTAACTATAACTTAGTACCTGTTGATTCATCTTTGCCATTGCTTCTCTTCTTCATACTCTACCTAGCCTCTGGGAACCGTCATGCTACTGTCTTGCTGCACCTTGCTTGTTTCACTTAACATAATGTTCTTCAGTACCATCCATGTATTGCCAATGACAGAACTTCACTCTATTTTGAAATGAATAGTATTTGATTGCATATATGTAGCACATTTTTGTTACTCAAACATTCATCACTGATGGACATAATTTGTTTCCATCTTGGCTATTATGAACAATAGTGCTATAATGAATATGGAAGTTCAGATATCTCTTTGACATATTGATTTCATTTTCTTTGTATGGATCCTCGACAGTAGTATTGCTGGATCACACAGTAATTCTAATTTTAAATTTTCAGGAACTTCTATATTGTTTTCTATAATAGAGGTAATCATTTCTATTCCAACTGACAGCACAAAAGGGCTCCATCTTCTCCATGTCCTCACCAGCACTTGCTATCTTTATTCTTTGTGGTAATAGACATTCTAACAGTGAGATAGTTCATTTAGATTTTCATTTATATGACCATTAGTGGTATTGAACATTTTTTTCATACAACTGTTGGTCTTCTGTATATCTTCTTTTACTAATGTCTATTTAGATAGAATTAGTGTTTGTTTTGTGTCTGTTTTGCTATCTGATTTTTGAGTTTTTTTTCTACATATTCTAGATAGTGACCCTGTACTAGATGTGTACTCTGAAAGTATTTCCCCCAATTCTGCAGGTTGTGTTTTCACTCTATTTACCTATGTGTCTTTTTAACTTGATGTAATCCTTTTTGTCTATATTAGCTTCTGTTTCCCAGGCTTTTAAGGGTCTTCTATAAAAACATCCTTGTGCATTCCAGTATCAAGGAGCATTTCCCTATGTTGTCTTCTAGTAATTTTAGAGATTCAGGTCTTACGTTATTAAGAGACCTTCTTAGATTCTTAATTTATTTTGAGACTGGAGAAAAACAGGAATTGAGCTTCATTCTTCTGAATGTGTATCTTCAGTTTTCTAGGCTCCAATTATTGAAGAGCTTGTCCCCTCTCCAGTGCCTATTCTTAGCACCTATGTTGAAAATCAGTTGGCTAGATATGTGTGCATTTCCCCTGGGGTCTCTCTTTTATCCCATCAGTCTATGTATGTGTATTTATGTCAATATCATTCTGTTTTGGTTAGGGTACCAAGTTTTATTTAAAGATTTATTTTTATTTTGTGTGTATGAGTATTTTGCCTGCATATATGTAAGTGTACCATGTGCTTACAATGCCTGTGGAGGCCAAAAGTGGGCAGCAGTTCCCCTGGGATGGGAGTTACAGATGGTTGTTAGATGCCATGTGGGTGCTGGGAACTGAACCCTGGTTCTTTGGAAGAGAAATAAATATTCTTAACCACTGAACCATCTCTCCAGCTCCAGGATACCAAGTTTTTAAAGCAAAAATATAAGTGATTTGTTTAATGAGAAGTATTTCACATTGTTTATAAAATTTTAAAAGATGCTGACTATTAGAATACCCTTCCTACATTGAGCCAAAATCTGTCTCTAATCCATTCTACCTCTAATTCATACTAATTTATCACACTATTGCATTCCATGGCCACATAAAAATGTGCAGTCTGTCCTTGATCTGTCACCTGAGTTTCTCTCTACCCACATATTCTCTTCTTTGTCACAAGCACCCCTATTTCCCCCAGGTATACCTCATATGACATAGTTCTTTCACTTTATTGCACTGGGCCTTTGAGTGGTAAGCATTTTAGATTGTATTTATCTTAAAATGGGACACAGAGCCAGCATGGTTCTGTGTATGTGTTCTAGTGTATGCATGCACTTGTGTGTTTGAGTGGATATGCATGTGTGAGCATACATATGGAAACCAGAAGCCTCTGTGAGTGTCTTTATTGATATTTACCTTATTTAAATTTTTAATGTTGCATTTTTGATAATTTATTCATTGTTTGTGTGCATATACACCTCATGCTTGTGCTGTAAGTACATTACCAACTAGGCCATCGCCTTAGCCCCCAGCATAATTCTTTATATGTAGTTGATGAATGGGATAGTGAAGAGACACATGTTGGCCTCCTTTGACCCAGACTCTATATTAACACCAGACTAACTTGTAAATAAGCTTGAGGAAGTTGCATTTCAATGCAATTAACAACTGCTCATTGTCCAGTTATTCATACGTTGATGCTTTTCATGGACATGGTATATGTTTGGTCTGTCTATAAAAGCATTGATCAGATATGGCCTCCATAATTCCTAAGCAAGTGGAATCAAATATATAGAGGATTAAGTTATTTAAGATTTTTATTTATTGTGTTATTTTCTAAAATTTTTATGTGTATGGGTGTATTACCTGCATGGATGTAAGCGTACCCATGTTGTGCAATGTCCATGGAGGTCAGAAGGGAGGACCAGATCTCCTGGAACAGGAGTTATAAACAGTTGTTAGCTGCCATGTGGGTGCTGGGAATTGAACCTGGGTTCTCTGTAAGAGCAGCCAGTGCTCTTAACCCCTGAGCTATCTCTCCAGTCCTCTATCTATCTATCTATCTATCTATCTATCTATCTATCTATCATCTATCTATCATCTATCTATCTATTTAGTGTGTATGTATATGAGGTATGTGTGTGTGTATGCTTGTGTGTGTGAATATGGGTGCACACTTATCACAGTGTATGTGTGGAGGTCAGAGGACAACTTTTAAGAGTGGGTTTTCTCCTTCTACTGTGCGTTCTGGGGATCAAACTAAGGTCACCAAACTTATACAAGAGCTTTTACCCACTGAGCCACATGCCTGGACTGGTAAGATTATTTTCTATAAATTTAATAATCTTTAATAAATAATCTCCTCCATCATTACTCACTCAAAGCTTTCTACAAAGTCAACCTCAGAAATAGCTGTAGTATTGTTAAGTCCTTAGCAACATTTCTTGAACTGAACTAGTGACAAATCCTCTTTCTCTTTTAGCATCTATCTTAGATGAATTAGTAAAACAATCCAAATCTATTAATAATATGACATAACAATCAGTGTATTTACTATAAAGGCAAATCCAGTACATACTCTCATTTTAATAAGAACTATATGATATAAAAGATACATTTCATTGCACGACATGGGTACACTCACATACATGCAGGCAATACCCTCATACACATATAATAAATTTTTTTTAAAATATATTTTTTAAAAAGATACATTTCTATCTTGATATTATTGGTGTAATACATAACAAAAAATACCAAAAGAGGACATATTCATATGCAATGTGGTTAGGCATTAATAAAAAAGACTGTGAAAATGCTGTAGAGCAAATGTAGCACCAGTAAAATGATCCTGTTAGGACACAGCTTTTATAAGAGAAGGAAACATCCTGCAACAAAGGCATGAAAAAAATGTGTTGTTTGTTATTTACAGTCACATTTCCAGGTCGCTCAGCACAGAAGAGATAATAAGAAAGAGATGGAATTTAGACTGTAGGCAATAAGGAGACCAGATTTTTAAAAAATCTTGTTTCTTTTTAACTTTGTGCTGTCTTGGGCTTGCTTCTGACTATACACCTAGAGAACAAGGTCACCTTTAAACTTAACCCTTGAGTTAGGTAAGGATTCATTAGGAAAATACATGATGGAAAGGAGTACTCAAGAGTGGGAAGATAGGGCCTGGAGAGATGGCTCAGTGTTTAAGAGCACTGGCTGTTCCTGCATGGGACCCGAGTTCAGTTCCCAGCATTCACATGATGGCTAACAACCTTCTGATGCCCTCTTCTGAACTCGGTGGGTACACTTACATACGTGCAGGCAATATACTCATACACATAAAATAATTTTAAAGCAAATTTATTTAAAGGCCTGGAGAGATGGCTCAGTGGTGACTAACAATTATCCAAAACTCCAGTTCCAGGGGATCTGACCCTCTCTTCTGACCTCCACAGGCATTGCACGATATGGGTGCACTTAACATACATCAGACAATATACTCATATACATAAAATACAATAAAAATGAATGTGTAGGCCTAGAATAATTCTTACCTGACCCTTGAATCCCTGCACTTTGTGACATTTCCAGAAATAGTTTCATTGTGACCTCAGTGGCCAGAGAATGCAAGTATTATCTTTTAGCTTTAATACATCTGGGAACAGGGAGAGTAGATGGAATTCAAAGAATTATGTTAAATGAACCCAAGTCTGACCTGTCCTGGCAGCCAGTTATAAGTAAGTAAATATGAGTCTGAACCCAGGGTAAAACCTGGCTTTGTTCCTCTTATGAGCAATTAATAGTTATTAACTTGGGGTGTCTGGGCAGATAACTATTTAAAACATCATCTAAGACATGACTTTATAAACCCCAAAGAGCACCAAATTTGGGGTAGATAACTTCAGTAGAGTAGGAAAACTGTAATATTATGTCTTTAGTCCCCCTTCCTCTTTTGTGTCATGGTTTAATCAAGGAAATTAAACCAGTGGGAAATATATCTTTTGGGGGAGGGGTATTTTTGTTGATTGTTTTCTTGACGGGGTCTCCCTAGTTACAGCCCACCTGGAAGTCATGATGTGAACCAGGGTGGCCTTGATCTTACAGAGATCCACCTGTCTCTGCCTCCTGAGGGCTGAGATTAAAGGCGCATGCCACCACACCCAGCATGGGAGATATATCTTAAAGAGATGTGTTCCATGGAATCAGCTTGCACTGTTGTGAAGAATGGCTAGGCAAATATGACATCTTCAGCTCAGGCTGCAGGAAAGAGCAGACTGGAACTCTGGGACATGAATCGAGATTGCCTTCCAACAGGCAAAATTTTCATTCAGAATCTCCAGAGATGCCTCAATTCTTCTCTTTTTAAGGCTTTACAGCTGATTGTTCTCTTTAATCACATCCACAAAATGCAAGCAGGTATCACCTAGAATGATGTCTGATTGAATAAATAACTAGGGCCATTGCCCAGCTAAACTGACACACAAAATAGACCATTATATATCCACATAGAGCTCAATGTGAGAGAGCAGGGGCAGGACATATATGCAGTGTAATCAGGTAACCTTCAGCAATGACAGATCCATCAAACACAAGCCGCATGTTATACAAGTCTGTTTATATGAAATACCTAGAACAGACAGAGCATGTTAGATCTGTGGCTGTAAGGGACTGGGGGAGAAGAGGGAATAGAAAGTGATTGCTTAATGAATGTGTGTTTTTTGTTTATAGACACTGATGTCTTGCCCCCAAGCCTGATAACCTGAGAGAGTTTGATCCCTTAACCCACATGGTAGAAAGAAAGAACTGACTCCTGAAAGTTGTTCTCTGACCTCCACACATGCACTGGGGCATGTGCACCCCCCGCACACAAATAAATAAATGCAATAAAAATTTAAATACAACATTATGAAACTAAACAGTGGTGAAGACTGTATGAGCGAATGTGACTATACTTAACACCATAAAACGGTGTGCTTAAACATGGCTAAAATGTTAATTGTATGCATGTATATTTTAACCACAATAAAAAAATAGTCAAATTTGGGCTCCTCCCAAGCCCATGGGACCCCTGAGGAACATATCCTCAAACGACCTCAAGAGTGAAAACAAATCAGTTTATCTGGTCCAATTGTATGTCCTTAAACACCCAAAAGGGAAGTATAACCAAAGATTAAAGGGGCCAATATAATTTCATAAGAGCATACATATATATAACTAAAAGCTACTTGACAAACAGCAAAGCCAGACAGGCGATACCTTCAGTCGAGTTGTTGGCCAGGATGGATAAAGGCTCTTCCAGACAGTAACCCAACATACTACTGGAAAAATGAACAGCAGACCCCAATTCTATCCAAAGGAATACTGACGATGGATTGCCGTAGATGAGGAACTGCTGAGCCTCCTGGAACAGGGACCTCTGGCTGACTAGACTTACCAGAAGGGCAGATAGGGGGAATGGATGGGGGTGCTGACAGCACAGTGGACAGTGGCAGGAATGGCAGAGTATGGAGGCTCTAGTGGGAGAGGAAGGCTGTCTATCTGACGAGTTTGTATTCATGCTCAGATGCCAAGGAGCTCAGAAGGTGGGTGACTGTGACCAGTGATAGTCATATATATAGAGATTGGAAATGCATGTGAAAACATCTCAATGTCAATTGCCTTGGAATAAATTTTTCTGTATGAAAAAAAAAGTCAAATTTTATTTGATGTTACGGGAGCAGGTATAACATTGAAACATGTTTCTCAACACAGGCTAGTAAGGTGTATGTTCAAAGTGGCAATTATGTGTTTACCTGTACTTTAGCAAGTGAGACAGCTGCTTCTTGTGAATTGCTAGGCTCTGTTCCCTCATCACTGACACTGACATTGTTCAGCCCTGTCATTCTGAATGTCCAGTGCATATTTTGAGGTCACAGGCAGGCTCAACTAAGACAGCTTGACAGCCGTCGAGTAGTAAAGATAAGGGAGAATGGGGTGGCTTTCACCCAGCTGGTGATGAAGATCCCAGATAAGAAGCTTTTGTTTAGATTGTGCCAGTTGGGAGGCTAAGCATGAATCTCTGGCCTGTCAGAAAGAAAACTGAGATTTAGTTGGACTGCAGTACTTGGAGTCCTGGAAATATTTTATTGGCATGGCTCTTTTCTTCTTCTTGATAAATTCATTTTCAGTCTTGCTCTTTATTGAGAACTGTGATATGTGGATCCTCTCCTCTGTATACAGCACAAGCTCTTGCCCTGTGAGTGGTGGATGTCAGCATAATGATCCTTCCACAATGGTGAAAATTCATAGAAATATTTTCAAAATTTCTTGCTATGGACAGACATAGATGAATTCACAAATAGAGTTATGGATTATCAAGAAAACCGACAGTGACAGTGCTCCAGTGCCAGGGAGTAGAATGAACCTTTGCCTCACAGAGGATATGTAGGGTAGAGCTACAGAGGCCAGGCTCTTGTGGGCCTTTCTGCTTTCTCTTTCTCTATTGGAAATACACAGCACAGCTAATACCATATGAGGGAGATTTCTCTTTGGGAATATTTTCAGCTCCTTAGGAGCAACTCTAAATATCTAAAAGTACTAAAGAGGAATTTACTTATGGGCTAAGTGAGAATTCAGTTATCTATAGCTGAAAAGAGTTTGGGGAAGTCCTCAGTTAGGCTTTATGTCATTTTCCAAATTAAAAGAAACTTAAAAAATTACGATTTACTCTTTCATAAGTCACTATTAGCTGGGTCCAGCCATTGAAAGACAGATTTTAAGGAAATAAATTTTTAAGATGTGGATGTTCTCATCCAAACGACTTAATAAATATGTTTTAAAGTACAGTATGATTCAGTGTGGTCCTTTGCACAGAACTGACTCAGACAATATCCTCCGACTTATTTAGGTCTCCAAATCCTGCACATGGGGACCCATGAAAACCTTTGATCTGTATAAGAAAAAGAATTCCACCCTAGCACAGTGTTCACATGGCCACTGCTCGGGCCCTCTGTTCAGGTTGGTTTATCTCTTAGAGATAAGCCATCTATTAAAAGTCAGTCATGAACTCAATATGGTATCCTGGGTGTATAGGCTGTGCTAAGCACTCCATACATGTGGTTTTATTTTTTTCTAACAGCCTTGTCTACCATCCATTTCTTTTCTTTTCTTTTCTTTTCTTCTTCTTTCCTTTTTTTTTTTTATTGACAGGGTGTCCCTAGTCCAAGCCAGTCTGGAAGTCACTATGTGGGCCAAACTAGCCTTAATCTCACAGAGATCCACCTGCCTCTTCCTCCCGAGGACTAGCATTAAAGTTGCATGCCACCATACCTGGTGTATTGTCCAGTACTTCTTTCTTTCTTTTTAACTTTTTTGGTGTTGTACCAATCTTTTTATTTTTTTAAATACTTTATTATCTTTGTTTTATTTTTCTTCTTAAAATGTCTTATATTTTAGTATAGCTGATAGCCAGTGGAACCAGAAACGCATGCTATGCTGCAGTTATAATTATTTCAGAAATTTAGTGCCAGAATCAAATTATTTGGTTAAGATTTACTATTTGGGCCAGGCGTGGTGACACATGCCTTTAATCCCAGTACTTGGGAGGCAGAGGCAGGCAGACCTCTGTGAGTTCAAGGCCATCCTGGTCTACATAGCAAGTTCCAGGCCAATTGGGGCTACAGGGAGACTCTGTCTAAAAAAAAATGTCTTATTTGATGCTTATAATTTGAATTTTATTCATTTAATCACAATGACTACTTTATCTACCTGGTTAATATATGCACATACATATTTGTAAATTTTAATTGAAGTTTTTGTATACTTCATACAAAACATCTTAAAGATCATTATTCCCCCTTCCTCATTTGCACCCTCCCATAGCCCTCCCCCACTGGATTTCATGCATTCTGCCATTAGTGTTAGGGCCTATTCAAGTCAAGTTAGTGCCCCAGATGTCCCTCAGTACAGGTTCATTCACAATTCTGTGCTGGATTTTTGTCTGCCTTAGTTTGCATGTGTCTTGTGCATGCTGACACCATTGCTGTAGGATCATATGAGTAAGATCTTAAGAAGCCTGTAGGACTCTGTTTCCACATGGCCATTCACCTCCTCCACTGGCTCTTTTTGCCCCCTCTTCCACAATGGTCCCTGAGCCCTGGGTGGGTGAAGTTTAATATAGCAGTCCTGTCCAAGAATGCACATTCTGCAGACTTCTATTCTCTATGCCTTGTCCATTTGTGCCCTTTTTTGTTCATGGTCCTCTGTTGCATGAGGAAGCTTCATTGATGAGAGTTACGAAATGCATTAATAGTCCCCCTAACCCTTGTTCCACTATGCTCCACTATGCTTAGGTGTAGAGGTTCCATTGTAGATGTGTCACTTAAGATTGGGCAGTTCAAACAATCTCCATGTGGGACCAGTTTTCAAACTCTGTAATAGCCGCAGTCTGTTGCAAGAGAAGCTTCTTTGATGAGTGGTGACTGGGATACTTGTTTGTAAATATAAGGATCCATATTTAGCACATAGTAAAAAATTACAGTTGTGTAAGGATGTGACAGCCTTGGGATTTTATCTCCAATATTTCTTATATCATAAAACTAACACATTCAAATAGCAAGTGACAGAGCTTGCTTCAAACCCAGATCCTTATACTGTCCTTTCTCCATTGTTCCACACAGTAAGGATCTTCAGGATGGTCAGTCACAAGGCTAGTCATTAGGAAGTAGACCATCGAACTCATAAAGCTTTAAATGAACTAGGCTGGTGATCCTGAGAAGCCAGCAACAGCAGGCAGTTTTCCAGAAGAGTTTGATGTTCTCTTACACAGCTTACACATTGCCTCCTCTTTGGGTCCTGGCATTCCAGGTCATGTTTGGCAGTTAGCTGTGCCTTCCTGTGCTTGCTGTGCTCTCCTCACATCTGTGGTTGCACTTCCTGTGCTTTATTGTTACTGGCACAGAGCCTCAATGATGTCATTAGGTAAAGGCATCCAGGTATATCTCAGAGATTGAGAGAAACAGAGGGAGAAGACTGGGCAGATGATGTAGGGGCCAGGCAGTTACTTTCTGTACTTAGGAGCCTCCTGCTTCTGTTTGCCCTAGGGAGAGCCAGACAACATTTGTCCTACACATGGAGAAACAGGCATGTTGGTGAAAAAGCCCAGCTTTCTAGGCATTATATTTTCAGCTTTAGCAGTGTTGATTTCCACAGTGGGTGGTTGTTTTGTTCTGTTTTTCTAAGTAAATATTTTGTGTGTGATGTGATGTGTGTGTGTGTGTGTGTGTGTGTGTGTGTGTATCTACAACATTTACATATGTTCTTTCCCAAGATGTAAACAAAGATTTGAGAAAAAGACTTTAGAGGAAAGTGAGACATAAGGAGATCACTGCTCTAAAAAACTCAAAACTCTCCACCTTGGCTTCTACGTCAGGTATCAATAAACTATTACCCACAAGTCAGATCTCTCTTGCAGCCTGTTTTTTTTTAAAATACTTTATTCACTATTTTTACTTTGTGTGTGAGTGTTATGCCTGTATGTAGGTAAATGCACCTGTATCATGCAATGCCCATGGAAGACAGAAGAGGCTATTGGATCCCCTGGAACTGGAGTCATAACAGTTATTAGCTGCCATGTAGGTGCTGAGATTCTAACCTGGGTCTTCTGCAAGAACAATGTTCTTAACCGCTGAGCCATCTCTCCAGCCTGCAACCTGTTTTTTTGCAAGATCCTATATAACAAGCTAAGAATGATTTATGCATTTTTTTAATCAAAAGAAAGATAGTTTATGACATGGAAATGAAGTGAAATGCCAGTGTCATCTAGGCATGCCCACACTGAATGCAGTCTGTAGTGGTTTTCATGTTACAGGGGCAGAACTATGCTGGCTCTTCACAGAAACATTTGCAAACCATAACCATAGTAGCATTCCCTTTTGGGGCAGGTGAGAAAACAGGTAATGTTGTTTCCATTGTTTCAGAACCCTTCAAGCTAGTATACTGATTGTATATGTAGATCCCTATTGATTTTTGTTGTTTCTTTAATCTGTGTTGGTGTGAAGAGTCTGGAATAATTGGACCTTGTGAAGGTATATTTTTAATAGCATCTGGAAAAATCTGTCATGATTGATTTTGGTAAGGAAGCTTTAATTTTTAAATTGCTTTTGAACTTTTCCATCTCAGAGTGAGAGCTGAAGGGGAAGGGCAGGTGGGTACCAGAAGCCCTGGTTGCATACGCCCCATGACTGTCCTGAGGATTAAGGAGGTGATAATGCATAGGCAATCTTCTTAGGAAAAGGCACTTCATAAATAGAAGATGTCATCATTAAAAAGACGTCTTTGATCTGTGACTTACAAAATAGAATTCTACAAAAATAATTTAAATTTGATAATTAAATGCATGTTTGTAATGGGGCTGAATTACAAAGATGTTAGGAACAAGGTACTTGAGGAATAATGAAAGAGATCATTGTGATATCAAGGCATAACAGTCTGCATTTTTTTTTCGACTGTGGAAATACTTGTTTATTGAGCAAATTTCCTTTGAGTGAATTTTGGGTCTTTATTATAACCAATATGGGAATTTTCCAAATTCCTACAAATTTCTTCTCTTTAAAAAAATAATTTATTGAAAATTTCATGCATGCATATACAGTATTTTGATCAAATCCGTGTCTACTACCTCCCATCCAGCTCCTCCTGTATCTCCTCATCACTTTTTTCTGATAACTTCATGTACTCTTTCTTTGTCTTTTATTTTTTTATGGGGCTTTTGGCTACTCTAACATTCCCCTTTCTGAAGAGGTAATCCTAAAATCTTTTAGGGATTAGATAAAAGCTCCCAAATACTTTTGAACATTTTCGGCCTTTGAAATGGAGTATGTTGCTAAGACGCCCAAGGACATTGTGAGTTTTAGCCAAGAAACTGGCTACTTTTTTGGTGTGTGTGTGTGGGGGGGTCTTTTAACCTTAATCGTCTAGCCAATTTCTACCTCCTATTATTCTCACATCATCCTCTGAAGAGGTTACCCAACTTGTGGATAGGGAATCAGGACTCAGACTGCTCTGGCTTCTTCCATGCTGAACAGGGATGCAGGGTGAGGCAATGGAAATACCCCTTCAGTGGGTCTATCTAAAAGACTCCCAAATTCCATAACTCTTATCTTCTAAGGGGAAAAGAAAGTCCTTGAATTGTGAATAGGAGATGTGAAGGAGAAGTAAAAGCAAGAGTAATTTTCATTACAAGTTCTAGACAGGGAACTAGGAAACAGTCAGAACAGGACAATTTTCAAATGTTCATATGAGAGTCCACTGGAATTTTTTTGACAAGGGTGTCCAAAAGCATCCCTCTATTGGGTTCTTCCTAAGTTTTCTTTTGTCTGCCAAGACTGGACTCGAGAGTGATGGATTCAGGATTTGCTTTCAGGTATTCTGATAGCTTTTGGAGTAGTTAGAATTAGTGTCAGTTCCCTCTCAAAGGCTTTTAGATAGAGGAAGAAAACAAATTTAACCATCATTTTAGAACAATAGTGGGTTGTCTCCTTTAGCTACGGGTGGGCACCAGGTGGGCACTACAGAACTGGAGACCAAGATTTGAAGTTACATCTGAGCAGCACTTTCTGGTTAGGAACAGAATAAATGAGAAATCATTGTTTATCTTTTTATAAAGACTTAAGCCTAATGTCTGGGAAGTATAGTCCCTTGAACTCTTAAAGAAATATTCTGATGACTTTACTCTTTGGTTATATATTCCTTTTGGGTGTTTAAGACCATACAGTTGGCCCAAATAAGTCAATTTATTTTTACACTTAAGGTCATTTGAGGATCTGTTCCTGGGGGGTCACATGGGCTTGGAGCTCCTGGCTCCTTTCTTTTACCAGTTTCCATCTATGTGAAGATAAGTCAAAGGCCCTGCTCGACCATGTCTGGCTTCATGTGGAAGCATGGATGAGATGATTCCTCTGAGTTGACCCTCCTCTTTGTAGACTGGATACTGGTTCAAGTCCATCTGGTGGGGTCTCCATGGCCTCCCTGAACAAGAGGACAGGTGACTCACCACAGTTACAGAACATTTTGAGGGATGCTCCATGGTCTCCTGGAACTTAGTTGACTTTGGAGGGGTCAAAAACTGACCTTTAAGTCCCTCTGAGCAAATTAGTATAGGCCTCAAAGTATGGCTAGTAAACATCCAAAAAGGTTAGTTTCACCAGTCTGGTACTTTTAATTACCATGTGATATATAGATACAATTTGTGTAAAAAAACCAAACCTTCTCAGATAAACCTTGACTAGATATATATTTTGATAGTTAAGCTAGTTGAGTAAACTATGACCTTAGAAATTTTAAGATTATGTGTATATTATTTTTGTCTCATCCTTTATATATCATAACAAACCTATACAAACCTTTATCACTTGCTTAGACTTTCTCATTTTTTCTGTCTAGTTTGGAAAATATCTCCATTCCCATATCCTTTTAACATCCTTTACATTCTCATTTTCTTTTTTATTAAATAATTATGAGATTTAATAACATTAACAAATAAATTTTCCATCTGTTGTGAGAATTCTTTTCCTGGGAATCCTAAGCAATGCTTATTCCCTTTTAAGGTTCTAGTGTCAAGCCAATATTTGATTAAAGTTTTAATGGGGAATCAATGAATTTACTGAGCTTACTTACTGAGATAACTGAGGGGTTGCTGAGGTATATGTATGTATGACCTGAGGATATGCACACTGGAAAGCCTTTACCCAACATGGGTCATGCCTTCCCTTCCTAGCCTTCTCCAGAGTATATACTTTAGCCCTCCCCAAATCCAGGAGACTGTGTGTGATTAGGGCCAAAGTACATACAGTTGGCTGTGAAGAGTGGCTGGTTAAGCCAGTGAAGGTCCAATGACCCTGCTTGGCCCTTCTTTAATGAATGAGTGCAACTGTCAACAAGCCCAATTGTGATGATGTTTAGCGATTAGGCATAGCTGAAGTCATTATGATGGTAGTTATTTCATGCAAAAGAGACTTCTGTACAGCATCATCTTAATAAAAGGACATGGAATTTAAAAGGATTTGGTGCAAGGATCCACATATGAGGGAGAACATAAGTCGTTTGTTTTTCTGAGTCTGTGTTACTTCACTTAGTATAACAGTTTCTTGATCTATCCATTTACCTGCAAATTTATTTCATCTTTCTTTACTGATGAATAGTACTCCATTTGTAAATACATCACATTTTTTTAACCACTCATCAGTTGAGGGGCACTTAGGTTGCTTCCATCTCTTAGCTATTGTGAAAAGAGCAGCAACAAACATGGTTCTACACGTGTCTCTACAATAGGATGAGTCCTTTGGGTATATGCCAAGGAGTGGTATAATCATGTGATATGGTAGGTTCATTTTTAGTTTTTTAAGAGTTCTTCACACTGTTTTCCATATGGGTTGCACCAGTTTGCAATCCCACCAGCAGTGAATGAGCGTTCCCCTTTCTTCACATCCTTGCCAGCATTTGGTATTATTTGTTCTCTTGATGCTAGCCAGTCTGATTGGGGTCAGGTGATACCTTAGGGTAGTTTTAATTTGCATTTTCCTAATTCCTAATGAGGCTGAACACTTTTTGAAATGTTTCTTAGCCATCTTTATTTCTTCCTCTGAGAACACTCTGTTTAGATCTTTAGCCCGTCTTTTAATTGGGTCATTTGGTCCCTCGATTCTTTGTTTTTTGAGTTCTTTATATATTCTGGATGTTAAACCTCTGTCAGATGTATCACTGATGAAGATTTTTTTCCCCATTCTGTGGGTTTTCTCTTCATTTTTTTGATTGTTTCTTTTGCTGTACAGAAGCTTTTTAGTTTTACGAGGTCCCACTTGTTGATTGCTGACCTTAATTCCTGGGCAGCTTCTGTCTGATTTAGAAAATCCTTTCCTACACCTATATCATGTATGTTACTGCCAATATTTGCATCTAATAGTTTCAGGTTTTCCAGTTTCACATTGAGATCTTTGATCCATTTGGAGTTGACTTTTGTGCAAGGTGAAAGATAAGGATCTAGTTTCATTCTTCTATAGGTGGAGATCCAGTTTTGCCAGAACCATTTGTTGAAGATGCTGTCTTTCCTCCATTGTGTTTTCTTGGCCCTTTTGTCAAATATCAGGTGGCTCAAATTGCATGTACTTGGGTTTGGGTCTTCAGTGATGTTCCATTGATCTATGTGTCTATTTTTGTGCCAGTATCATGCCGTTTTTATGACTATAGCTCTTTAGTATACTTTGAGATCTGGTACAGTAATCCCCCCAGCATTGCTCTTTGTGCTCAGTGTTGTTTTGACTGTCTGGGGTCTTCTGTACTTCCCTATGAATTTAAGGATGCTTTTTTTTCTAATTCTGTGAAGTATGCCATGGGAATTTTGATTGGGATTGCATTGAACCTATATATTGCTTTTGGTAAGATGGTCATTTTTACAATATCGATTCTTCCAATCCATGAGTGTGGGAGGTCCTTCCATTTCCTGGTGTTTTCCTCAATCTCTGTCTTTAACAATTTAACATTTTCATTGCAGAGATCTTTGTTGTCTTTGGTCAGATTTATTCCAAGATATATATATATTTTTTTTTTTTTTGGCAGCAATTGTGAATGGGATCATTTCCCTGTATTCTTTCTCCAATTGCTTGTTACTGGTATATAGAAAGGCTACTGATTTTTGTAGATTGATTTTATAACATGCCACTATACTGAAAGTGTTGATCAATTCCAGGAGTTTTCTGGTGGAATTTTTGGGATCTCTTAGTTATAGTATCATATCATCTGCAAAAAGGGATAGCTTGACTTCTTCTTTTCCAATTAGTACTCCTTTAATTTCCTTCTCCTGTCTTATTGCTCTAGCAAGAATTTCAAGCACTCTGTTGAAAACGAGTGGAGATAGTGGACATCCTTGTCTGGTTCCTGATTTTAATGGGAATGCTTCAGGTTTTTCTCCATTTAGAATGATGTGAGCTGTGGGGTTTTTGTATATAGCTTCAATTTTGTATATAGCTTTAATTGAGGTATGTTCCCTCCAGTCCAATTCCCTCTGGGACTTTGAACATAAATGCATGCTGAATTTTGTCAAAAGCCTTTTCTGCATCTATTGAGATGACGATGTGGTTTTTGTCTTTGAGTCCATTTATATGGTTAATGATGTTTATTGACTTGCAAATATTGAACCATCCCTGTGTCTCTGGAATAAAGCCTACTTGATAATGGTAAATGATTCTTCTGATATACAACTGTATGTGGTTTGCAGGTATTTTGTTGAGAATTTTTGCATCTAAGTTCATTAAGGATACGGGTCTATAGTTTTCTCTTCTGGTTGTGTCTTTACCCAGTTTGGGTATTAGAGTGATGCTGACTTCATAGAAGGAATTTGGAGTTCTCCCTCTGTTTCTACCATTTTGAATAATTTAAGTAGTATTGGTTGCAGGTCTTCTTTAAATGTTTGGTAGAATTCTGCTGTAAGCCTATCTGGGCCTGGACTTTTTTTAGTTGGGAGAACAGCCTGCATTTTTAAGAAGACATTTTTTTTCCTTCTTTCCTGATATTATATAAGTAAGATTCAATCCTCCAAGAATAAATGTGATTATTGATCAGAAATCATTTTGGGACCTCCCCCACCTTTTAAAGGGTTAGCCTTATATCGTACAAATGGGCCGTCAGCTAGGTTCTCTGGGACTTATTTGGCCTCTGCCCCACCAAATATGCTTTCTAGGTAAGTGCTTGGGCTCTGTGTGGGTTCCTTTCAGAGCATATGCTGAGATAAAGACTTAGGTTTTTAGTTTATTTGGGAGACATGCCTCAGAACCAGAAGCAAACAACCTGTCTACAAGTCAGGCTCCACCTTCTGGGAATCTTATGAAGTACTATGTGGGATAAGCTTCTGATTGCTTTTGCTACAGAGGCTAGAATTCATTAACTCACCCTTTAACAAAAGTAGCCATTGACAGATCTTGCATCACGCATTTTGCCAGAAGTTCTACCTAAGTTCTACTTAATTCCGAAGCAATCAAGATTCATATTTTTTCTTTCTTTTTAAAAAATTTATTTATTATTATTACGTTATGTGTATGAGTGTATTTCTGCATATAAGTATACCTGTGTTATACAATGCCCATAGTAGTCAGAAGAGGGTGTTGGATCCCCTGGAACTGGAGTTACAGATGGTTGTTAGCCACCATGTGGGTAGTGGGAATTGAAGCTGGGTCCTCTGCAAGAACAACCAGTGCTCCTAACCAGTGCACCATCTCTCGAACACCCAAGACACATATTTTTAGTCACATGGTACACACAGGAAATTGGGGGTGTTGGTATAAGTTATATAATGTCAGTTCCTTCATGTTGATTCTACTATACAGGTGTGGGTTTCCCTTGCAGCAAACCACTGCTGCTTCCTCATCCTATGCAAGGATGTAGTGGTTTTTTCCTCAGCTGGCTGTTTTACATTTTTTAATTACTACTGATTTTTAATGTTGGGATGAGGGTGAATGTTGTAAAGTTTTGCTTCAGTAACAAGTAACCCTTGGAGCTTTGTGGTTTAATCACCATTTACTTCTCTCCTTAGATAAGCATGTGGGTGATAAGTCGGCTCTTTATTGTTATGATTCTCACCTGAGAGTATAGACTGAGGGGATCTGATGGCATCTGGCTCCAGGTTAAGGCAAGCTTGCAAGGGCCAACTTTGAATTCACATGGCCTTTAAAATGAGCACTTCAGTCACCTCAATCCAAACCGTGCTATTGTTGCTTGATATGATAGAGAAAAGAGGACCCAATGATGCCTTCATCCATGGGTAACTTGATATTTCTGTTTACATTGCATTGCAAAAGCAGGAAGGACACTGAATGTTGTTGAACAGTAATAGGATCTTTCAGAGTAGGTTTGATGTAGTTCATTTTTATAAGCCACCTCCTTTTCTTATTACTAGGTTAACAAATTTAAGTTGTTAGGTATATCATCATGGCTTAAATTATATTTAATTGAAATAGTGGCTTTCCTGGGTGTCCTCATGAAAATTATAGTAGTCAAGTGCTTCCATTGTAGCTTCTTGGATTTTAAAATTAGAAATGAATTAAATTAAATTGAAATTTTGAAAAACAAGGAGAGTGCTTTCTAGAAATGCCCACCTGATAATCAGCCACCCAAAGTTAATCTTGAAATTCAGCCATTCCCTGTATAGTATGAGACCGAGCAAACAAACACACAATTATTACCCTAAGAGTTCATCTTGAAAGCATAAGATCTTTTGGCTATAGGCACAGTCTGATAATATTAACAGCATGGTGGTGAGGAAACATGCTTATGAACAGTTGTCTTTTGCAGCATATGGCCTTGCAACTTCTTTTTTTGTATGTTATATTTTCTCTGTGAGGTGAAAACACAACCAAGAGTAAATGTAAAAGGAACATTAACTGTTATCACACATGTTTCAAACTGGTACCGTGAGAAGAAAAATGGTTATGATCAAATAACAACAAAGCTGGTAGTAGATTTTCATGTCTGTTTAGCCTTGTTCATAAGGCTAAGTTCCAAGAACTCTGATAATCTACCAGAATTCTGCCCTTTTTCAAGGGTAAATCCCAGGGATGGAGAATGGAATAGTGTGATCAGGAGAGGACAGGTTATTAGGAGGTGGGGCATTGTTCTGGTGAAAGTCTACTGCTTCCTGTGATTGTCTACTCTAGCATGAACCTATCACAACAATGAGGCATGTCCTTTAACTTCACTTTCTTCATCTGTAAGATAAGATAGAAGATCTAAAAATAACAAATGTTTCAAATTTTTTTTCAGTTCAGAGAGGTAGCAACTTAGAGAAATTTCAGTTTTAGGCTATAAGAAACTTCAGAGAATTTGGACTGTAAGAAAGAATCATTTTCAAGAGACACAGAACATACAAAAGAAAGGATTCCTAACATAGCAAGATTGTGAAAGAGGTAAGAGAGAGTGAAATGGGGAGGTCACATGAAAGACATTGTCCTAAGAAATGGGGATGCTTTCCCTTCCAAGACAGACCGGAATGAGGACCCTGTAGGTGGAGTTACCGTAGATTTGGAAGCTCATTAGGAGGAGCATGTATTGTAACATCAAGAAGACAGAAAATAATCATGCAGCTTAGTAATTTGCTAGACATATGGCAGTGTCATGGTCAGCTTTGGTTGTCAACTTGACATACCTGGGAAGAGCGAATGTCAGTTGGGGAATTTTTCTTCATTGAATTGGCCTGTGGGCATGTCTGTGAGGCATTTTCTTGTTTGTTGAGTGATGTGGGAGACTTCAGCCCACCATGGGTGGTGCCACCTCTAGTTTGGTGGTCCTGAGTTGTATAAGAAAGTAGGTTGAGCACAGGCTAGAGGAGTAAGCCAGTTAGCAGTGTTCCTTCATGGTCTCTGCTTCAGTTTCTGTCTCCAGGTTCCTGCCCTGAGTTCCTGTCTGGCTTCCCTTCCATGATGAACCATAATCAAAACATGGACGCCTCACAGCCCTTTCTTCCTCAAGTTGGCTTTGGTCGGAATGTTTTATCACAGCAATAGAAAGTCCTAGAAAAGGCAGGGAGGGAAGGCGGATGTATTGAAAACGGAGGAAAGCTTTGGAACTGGTAGGTGGATGGTGATGAAGGGAGCTAGTTACCAAGAGAGGATACAGACATTGACTTGGGAGGGAAACAGAGGAGTTTGAGATTCCCTATAGACCCAGTGAGAGAGCAGAGATGATTCCTTTGCTACAAGAGTGTGGGAAACACTGAGGAAAGGATGTTTGGGGCACTTAGGGAATACTGAAGGCAAAACTGTGCTTAGCAAAGATGAAGTGCAGAGACTTGTGAGCAGAAATGGAATGGGAATTACATTCTCTTTTTGAGAGGACTGAAAAAGAGTGGAGTACTCGGGTAGGCTAGGCTGTGGCTCCTTAAGGACTTGGCCAAGGGTTCCTTCATTTTAGCCTTCTAGATGTCACATGGTGTCAGACACAGTGGATAATCCATGAATCTGGTAAACAAAGCTGAATAGTAAAAAGGATGATGGCAAAGGACAAAGTCAGGAAGCACACTCAGAAAGGAGCAGGAGGTAACCTAGTTTATTTTGCCTGGCACCCCATTAAGGGCTTTCCCTTCATCTCTCCATGACTGATTCCACAAATAAGGGGTAATATCCCAAGTGACAGCCAGCTGTGCTCCTACTTCTATAGGCAGAGACTCTTGGGTTTTTTTCTGCCATCATCTTAATGCAGAATTATATTCTCCTGCTTGCTTATCTGAAATATCTTAAGGTCATGACTTTGGCTGTATTCTTAATGGTCATTTCCAGAGACTAAATACAATATAGAAGTAATGAAACAGAAATGATAACCCAGTTAATTTGTATTAGAGATGGGGTGGCCCAATTATGGATTGCTGAATTTTGAAAGATATCCAGGAAAAAAAAACACAAATAAATCAATCATCCTGAACTGCTGACAGTAGGTTTTTTGTTATTGTTGTTTATTTCGTCAGCATGCATGGTTGTTGATTTCATATTTATAATAAAACATCATAACTTACTTATTAATATCCTGAAGCATGTTTCCTAGGCATCTTGCATTTGGGGCTGCATGGGATCCTCTTGCTCTATACTTATGCAGAGAAGTTGTTTTGGAAGTTTGTGGATTAATGATACTGGAATGGATTTAGCCAGATTTGGGGGAATAAAACTTAATTACAAGAGAGACATTGTTCGTTTTTTAGAAGTTTTATTAAGTTTCTACCTGTACTGAATTCTTATGAATAACATCTTTGATCATCAGAGAGAACCATTCAGAATGAGTTCTGAAAGCCTTATGGACCACAAATATCAATGTAAACCTTGTGTTTCCAGATTGAGATTCAGAAATTCTGTTTAATGTATAACCAAAATGAGTATCTCCTTTTAAATCTCTTATATCCAAATTAGAAAATTGGTATATTGAATTAGAAAATTAGTATGCTATGTGTACAAACAATTAAGATTCAACTTTAACTATTACCTGGTATTGATGTTGATTTAAATAAAATGGGTTAATACAGCTTTGGGGTATGGTTTATTGAATGCTAAGCAGGTGAGATGGGAGAATGCGATCTTCCTGGTGATTGTCATTGCCAAGAATAGACCTGAAAATTATCAGCATAATGGTTGTGTTTTCTAACTTGGAAATTCTGGAGCCATTCAAGTAGTAATAGGTGGGAAAACTGTGTGTGATTTGGTTATTTTGTTGTGTTTTTGAGTGCCCAAGCAAATAAAATTTTGAGTTGTTATGACTTGCAGATGAAAGTGGCTGTTAAGAAGGGAGAAGTATCGCACAATATTTTTTTGGTTTCCTCTGAAGACACAAGGAGAAAATAAGATCTCTGTATTGGTTCATTTCCTGAAATTATCTATTTTCCCCAGTCTTACCCCCTGTATTTCTGAGCTTTAAACTTTTAACTAGGAGCACTAGAAATTTTCCTGTGTAATTATTTTGGCTGTCATTTCTTGCTCATGAACTTGGGTATTCTCTCACTGAGCACTCGGTACTCTCGTTGTATTGTTTATCCATAGAGAGCAATATTGAGTAAAGGTGTAAAAGCATTAGCAGTGGGATTTGTGGTTTAGACTTGATAGGTGCATTGGGAATGCAGGAGGGCTCCTAATTGAGCCTCCAGGCAGCCTTGCTATAGATCCTGTACTTCATTTTCCCAGCAGGACAGCTTGGCTTTGAATAACACATCCCTTATGGCTAAACATCTCTGCCTTGCCTTTCTTTGTTCTTGTTGTAATCCTGATAAGAACATTTCCATGAGATCCAACCGTCTTAACAAACCTTTTTGAAGGAGGAGTGAGGGAGAAAGGAAAGAGAGGACCTGCAAAGTTCAGTTTGGGACTTTCAGTACTGATTTTAGCTCAGCAAGAAACTCCAGGACCTTGGTCAAGGCAATGTACAGGTAAACACCTACCACCTGAATTTGGTACTTGATGTAGGTAGGGGACCTACTTCCCTGGTTTTCTTTAATGTGTTTCTTTATGTTCATTGGTATTTATTAACTCATTTCTTTGTTCCTGACTTTGCCTAAATCTTTCTTCTCTTTCTGTCCCTAACTTCTAGTCCCAGAATGTCTGTCTGATTTCCAAACATGTATGCACATGTGTGTGCAGATGTGTGCACATGAGAGAATGTTCTCTTTTTTTTTTTTGCATTTCTACAGAACAACAGTTCTATGGTTCCCATGCTGCATAGAGCTATGGTGTTTACACCTCTGTACTGGCCTCCTACAAGTTCCTGGCCAGTTGGTTCTGCATCAGTACTAATTTTTAAATACATATGATGTAAAAACTATTGTACCAAGTTTTCCATATTTATAACCTTTAATTTATGATAGTACAGAGTAATAGTAATGATAACACATGTAGCACTTCCTAAATGCCGGCACTGTTCCACACACATTCTATTTATTAAATTCTTCTATATTCATAGCAGCCCTACGAGAGATGTGTCAGTCAGGGTCTATGCAGGGGACAAAAACCACATCAAGTATAATTTGCATAATATCAGTAACTCCCTCAGCCCTCTCTCTCTGTAGTCATTAGTCACTTCACCCTTAGCTTTGGCAACCACTGATCTGCTTCATATTTCTACAAATTTCCATTTTCTAGGAAGTTCATAAAAATGTAATCAACAACATATGACCTTTTGCACTTGGCATCTTTCATTAACATAATGCTTTTAGTATCATGTGTTACTATGTGAAACGTAAGTTCATTTATTCTCATTCCTGAATAGAACTTTATCATATAGATACGCCACAGTTTGTTTATGAATACCTCAGCTCATTGGCATGAAAATTTTCCCAGTTTGGGCTTCTACCAATATTAGGTGAATGTATGTTTCTCACTTCTTTGGGATAGATTTTTAAGACTGAGTTGCATGGTAAGTTTATTTTTAACTTTCAAAGAAATTGCCAGACTAATTTCCAGAGCGCCACTTTCTTCATATCCTCATCCACATATGGCATTGCCCATCATTTTAGTTATAACCATACTAGTAGGTACATAGTGCTATGTCATTTTTGTTCTAATTTGTGAATCCAAAATTAATAATGATACTGAGCACATTTTATATGCTTATCAGCTACTCATATGTCCTATACATAAATTCAAGTAATTTGCTAACTATTTGCCTTATCGTGTTGTAAGGGTTTTTAAAAATATATATATTCTGGATAAAAGTCTTTTATCAAAAATATAATTCACAAATGTTTTCTCATAAGTTGTGCCTATATTTTTTATCAGTTCTTTAACTGAGGAGGGTTTAAAATGAAGAAGTATTAACATGCTGATGTACAAGTTAATCACCTTCTGGAAAATTGAAAGGAGGGAAGTTACTGCTTGAAGGAAGTGTAACATTTCTAAGAATGGAAGAACAAACAAGGGGAGGGGCTGAAATGATAACACTTAGACTTTTGGAGACTTTTAGCCCGGCGAAGACTGGTAGCTGCCCAGCTACTGCTGGTGTCTCAGGTGTGCAGTGAGGCTGCTTCTGAAAATGCTGAAGAACTGTGAATGGAAATCAGATGCTACCATGGGACTAACTGCCACTGATGGATGGAGAAAAGAGGCTGGGGTGTGACGGGACTATCACGAAGTCCTTTCCTCCCTGGCCTTCTAAAGGGCTCCCTGTCTCAAGCTCCATTGGCACAACCTATCAGGAGGCAGGCGGGAAAGCAGAAATGTGGCTTCTTGTCCCAGCTCCGGCATTAAAAATTAAAGTAAAAGAAGGGTGGTTTTCAAGTGAGAGGCACCAACTTAATTACAACACAGGCAGACATTGCTATTATCCTCGTTCTAAAGATGAGGAAATGAAGGCACAGAAAAGTTATCTCATGCCCCAAATATTAAGGCACATGAGTGCACATAAGCTGACATAAGCTGAGATCTAAACTCACATATCTGGTTGCAGATTTCATTTTCTTCCCAGTCTTACTATTCTGCCTCTCTGATCCAACGTAAATTGAAATAAAACATATGGTTTGTAGACAATATTTTTTTTCCTTCTCTGTACACTTGGCCTGTCTGTGGTCATGTGGTCTTGCTGATGGTGAAAGGCTACCACTGTTCTGAATTCTTGAGAGTATAGGAGAACTATAGCGTTCTAGACTCCACTTAAAGTGACCCACACAATGCACTTTGGCACCAGGCTTCCAAATAAGCCAGCCCAGGTAATTTATTCTAGTTTTATTTGTAATTATGACTCCCATTTTCATCTCTCCCCATCCTAAGTCATTCAAAAGTTTGTTATCAATGGTCATAGTTTTTCTGCCCCAGTAGCTGAGGAATCAGAAGGGAATCATTTGGATATGGTTCTTTCTTAAGGCAAGAGGTTAAGTCAGTTTCTTTAAGAAACCTCTGGGCTGGAGAAATGGCTCAGTGGTTAAGAGCATTGGCTGCTCTTGTAGAGAACTTGGGTTCAGTTCCCAGCACCCACAGGGCAACTAATAGCTGCCTGTAACTCCAGTTCCGGAACTAGTACTCTCTTCTGACCTCAACAGGTATTTCATGTAATGTGGTACACTTGCATACATGCAGGCAAAACACTCATACACATAAAATAAAAATAAAAATTTTAAAAAGAGTGTAGTTGGGACTGGAGTAATGGCTCAGTGGTTAAGAGCTCTGGCTGTTCTTCCAGAGGACCCAGGTTTGATTCCCAGTACCCACATGGCAGCTAACAACCATCCTTAACTCCAGTTCCAGGGGATTCGAGACCCTCTTCTGACCTCCACAGGTAGTGCATGCCACTGGTACACTTACACACATGCAGACAATACACTCATACAAATAAAATAAAATAAATAAAATACATATTTTTTAAAAAGAATGTAGCCCGGGGTAGATTGACGATACTCTAGTGGATGGTCACACACTCAAGAGTATATGGGCAGCAAAAACTGAACTTGATGGCTTTTGAAAAAGAGAACACAAATTTAGGTGGGTAAGGAAGGAGATGGGGTAGACCTGGGAGGGGTTAGGGGACAGGAGTGAATATGCTCAAAAGACAATGTATGAAATTCTTGAAGAATTAATTTTAACAATAAGTGGGGAAAATAGGATAATTTGTATGCAATTGCTTGATTCTGTTTTCTTTTTTATGGTTAATTATGTCTTTCCTATTTTAAAAATTAGTTTCAAAATAGGATTCACTGTTTTCACTTTGGATATGAACTTGATGTTTTCATTGCTTAACTTAAAAATTCTAGAATATTGATATTGCCACAACTTTCCACAACTGATAAATTAGGCAAAAAAATTTTCCAGATGAGTCACAATATGAAAGCTACACATGAATAATCAGTTCAGTAGGCTATGTGGTATCTGGTGCTTAGTATTAAAAAATGACATTCTAGATTGCTTAATAACAGCCTGCATAAATAATTTTGCATAGACAAACAGTGCTGAGACAAAGTGATTTGTCTGGGTTATGTGCACAGTGCAGAAGTGCTTACCTCTTCCACAATTACACATGTATAATCGATAATATTTTTTCTTGACAGATTTATCCAGACCAACAGTCTGGACCAGAATTATCTCACTGAAAACTGAAAGCACCAGTAAGGATAACATATTTTGGTGGGTGGATTTTTAATACCAGCGAGCTAGTATTTCTTTTCAGGGAAAGTTGCTGTCCATTTAAGAATAACCTTGGGCTTTCAGAACTATCATCTCTTTAGTGGCAATTTGTTGATGTTCTAAACAGCCATTTAAAAAAGACTCTAAATCCTTAGATATAAATGTAACTCTCACCACTCATCAAAGAAGCTTCTTTTTGCAACAGATGGTAATTATTATAAAGTTTCACAACTGGACAAATGCAAAGAACAAGTGACTGTGAGGTGCCCAGCCCTAACTAATACATTGACACCTAAGGCTCAGAGAATATCACAGAAGAGGAGGCAGAAAGAATGTAAGGGCCAAAGAGACAAGTCATCTGCTGCTACTTAAGGCATTCTAGACATACTAGGGATGATAGGGAAACCTCACCAATGAAATCTAACAAGGTCTGTATAATGACAAAACCAGTTGACATGCCAAGGTGGATGGGGGATATGTCACAGGATCCCATCTCAAGATGAAGCGCTACAGGCAATTAGTGGATGCAGTGAGAGAGGGAGAATCAGTGTTCTCCAGGGACTAAGACCCTTATCTCATCCCAAGCGGGCATTCTTTTTTTAAAAAAATATTTTTTATTTATTATTTTTATTTTATGTGTAAAAATAGACTGCATGTATGTGAGTGAACCCATGTCGTGCAATGCCGCAGAGGTCAGAAGAGGGTCTCAGATTCCCCTGGAACTGAAGTTAAGGATGGTTCCTAGCTGCCATGTGGGTGTTGGGAATCAAAGCCGGGTCCTCTGCAAGAGCAGTCAGTGCTCTTAACCACTGAGCCATCTCTCCAGCCCCACAAGTGGGCATTCTTAAACACAGGCGCACATAAATACCACAAAATGGACTCAATGTATTATATATATATATGTATATTTATAAATGTATGTATATGTAACAATAATAATCAAAGAAGGGGACAAGTAATTAGGAGGGAGTGGGGACTGGGAGGGATGGCAATAATGCAAATACAATACTCATATATGAAAGTATCAAAAAATAAAAATAAAACTCAGCATAGGTACCTTATAAATATGTACACTTTTATGTATGAATTAATTAGCACAAATGCAGTCAGAGTGACCAGGATGTAACACGACTATGGAGAAATTCCTGCTGTCACATCATAAAAACCCAGTGCCTAGCAGCCAGGATGGTGGTCAGGCAATTGCTTTCTTTGACTTTTAGACTTTGCCATTTTATAGTTGAAGAGCCTGTGAAATAGAAATTTGGGGTCACAGTTCTAAATATATAATGTAACTTAAGACCAAGAGGCACAAGAAATCTAATCCTTTTAAATATTAGCATAATTCTTGATTCATCTGTAACTTCTGCTTCCTGAATGCTATGCATATTCTCTTAGATCTAAAGTCAGCTGTTTGTAACTAGTTTTGAGGCAGGATTTGACCTACAAGGTTGGAATGCTTTTTTTCCTTTCTTTCTTTCTTTTTCTTTTTTTTTTTTTTTTTTTGTTTTTTTTTTGGAAAAGGTTT
>NW_008335967.1:5367847-5390118 GCF_000622305.1 Nannospalax galili | reverse complement strand
CAGCTGTCCTGGAACTCACTATGTAGACCAGGCTGGCCTCGAATTCACAAATATCTGCCTGCCTCTGCCTCCCAAGTGCTGGGATTAAAGGTGTGTACCACCATGCCCAGCTGGAATGCTTTTTAATACACTGAAAAGGCTATGTCCAGTGGTTAAAGTTCTGGACTTTAAGACCAAAGGTCAAGAGGTTAACATCCAAGCTGTACTAATGAGACTGACCCTGAGCAGTGCCTGTGAGATCTTAGGCAAGAGACTTCCTCACAGTCCTGATACCTCATTTGAAAAACAGGAGTGATACTCCTTACTGCATCGGAAGGAGGTAGTACATTCTGAAATATTATAGAAGATGTAGCTATAAATATCTTTGTGTGATAATTTACAAGTAGTAAGGTAAAGGACAACCTACAGATTGCTGAGTCCTTCGGTCATTTACTTTTGGAAATGTTCTTTCCTGATTTTATTATACATTATCCAATGAATGGTTAAAACATGAATTAATCCAAGTAAAATACTGAGTCTGTCTTTGACTAGGAAAACACTGCTTAAACACACATTTCCCAAAGTTTTCCTAAGAAATACTTTAAAAGAAACACTTGCGTGGTAGATTCAAGTTTGTGAAATATTGCAGTGCACTTTCTTTTCTAGAGATTTGTAAACCATATTATCTCCCCAATAAGTAAATATTTGAGACATAGTTCTTTTGACCTGGAATTTGAGTGGACAGTGGGTCACAACACATGCTCGTCAACAAATAGGAAGCAAAATGAACTTTTAAAATAGTTTAAAATATTTAATATTTTGAACAAAATTTTACCAAACTCATCCAACTGACATTTCGTATGGCTGCTACTGAAAGAATAAGTCGGGACAGATTACTATGCTATGTTTTTCCCAAAATGGAACACAGGCATCTGTAGTCTGGAAAAATTGACTTAAAGTAGATAGATCAGACTGTCTTACCATCACATTTTCTCTGCATCACTATTCTCTTAAGTGCTTCAACATGACATGGGTTACTTGCTAAAAGTCTGGATTCTTGAGTGCTACCCACATACCATTACATTTGACTCTATTAAGATTTGGGCTAAGGATTTACATCTTTAAACATATCAATGTATCCTTGTGCAAATTAAAGTTCTAGAACTATTGTTTGATGCTGTGTAAGAATCATGCCTGTCAAAAAAATGTAATTGTTGGTATTTGATGTGGGGAAGAACATGAACAGGATCATTGGTAGTGGGATGTCAGGACAGCACAAAGGCATTCATTCAGCAGTTTACTCAACCATTCAACACACTTTTATGTGCAAGTTTCTGTTCAAGTTGTTGAGGGAGGTATGGTAATCCTCAAGATTGACAGCCTGTCCTCATGAAGTTTACATTTTACTGTGAAAGACTCACTAACTGCAAGTAAAAATTTAGTACTTTCAGTAGTGATAATTGTAATGAACAAAACCTAAGAAAGATTTTACATCAAGTCAAGAACCCCAAAGAAGGGGGATGCTAGCTGAGGTCATTCATTTCCCCAGGAGGGGCAAGGGTGACATTGCAAATTTCCCTGTTCCTATAATATCTTCTCTAATTTTAATGGAATGTTGGTTTTCATGGTGATAAGATGGGATGGCAGGAGATTATAAAACCTGGATCATGACAAGGAATTTTAGTTCTATGAAAGTTTTTGTCAAAATATATTTTGGGGTAGACCTCAAGAGGCAAAATAAGTTGATTTGTTTGCATTCCCTGAGAAAGGGGGACAGTCTTGGCTACACGCCTCCTTATCCTTTCCAGAATATATTGGTGAAGCACATTGTCTATAATATTTATACATCTGAAGTGTATAGTATGTAGTTCTTTCTTTGAAACTTCTAGGAGCTTTGCAAAGCAAGTCAGCGTTGTTGGTACTAGAATTCCTGGGTTATGACTTTAAATTCTGATGATTGAGATGATGGTGAAGTTTAATTTTCTTGTTGGAAATGTTGCTTGGTAAGGACTAAAAGGTAACATTACAAATTGGCTGCATTTTCCCAGATATCTGGACAGTTTCCAGTTCCCAACTAACTCAGTTAGGGCTGTAGGAAGATTGAAAATATCCCCATTGGTGTGGATGGCAGAGGACTGGATGCCCTCTGACATCTTGTAAAGTTCTATGCCTTTTCTATGTCTCATTTAATCAGGGGATAGGATGGGAGGAGAGAATTTGCTGACTCACTTGCTGTCCCTATAAGTGTCTGGTTTAAACTGACCCAAGGAAGATGACAGAGCTGGGGAGGGTGTAGCAAAACACACTCGCCAGTTAAAATGAGTTTTCTTTTCTTTTTTTTTTTCCTTTTTTTTGTTTGTCTTTTTGCTTAATCAACACTTGGAGGGAGGTAGACTCCAGTTCTTTATCATAAACTTGGATATATCATAAAGGCCCAAATCAGCAGCGGGAAGGAAGAGCTGAAGAAAAGGAGCATTTCAAACTGAGTGCTTGAAAAAGCCTCTTTTCATTGTGATCTTGATTCCTTTAGAACAGACTTAAAGAAATGACAGGTTTGTTGTTTAGAGAACAGACAGGAATCTACTTGCACCTCTGAAAAAGTGGGTCAATTAACATAAATGGTCTCTCTCACTGTTTTCTATGACAGTTGGCAAAACAGTGACTACTTTGCTTCTTACCTCTTTACCTCAGATTATCACAGAACTTTCTCAGCCTTGCATAACTCCTGGGAAGGGCAGATCTGCATATTTCAAAAACTAATAATGCTTCCTAAGTTTCCCTGTGCCTTCTTCATAAGCATAGCTTTTATTAGCCTTTTGATTAGAAATCTGGAGTTCATTTGCCTGTGGTTTCTTCAGTTCTCTCTGTTGTCACTTTCTTTCACCTTTTCATTTTTTAAAATTAACTCTATTGAGATACAATTTATATTCAAGAAGACTTATCTCATGCATACAGATCATGGAGTTTGGAAAAGTATTTTGAAAAATATAGACACCATCATAATTAAGATATAGAATAGTTGTAGCATGCTTAAAACTTCTCTTCCTGACCCTTTGCCTCCCATCACTATTAACTCCAGGCAATCACTGATTGATTTTCTGTCACATATTAGTTTACTTTTTCCAGAATTTCATAGAAATGAAACATGCTGTATGTAGTCTTGGGGCCTTTTCTGTAAAGTGTGCTTTTCAAATTTCTTGTGCTCATTTTTCTTCATTACTGAGTAGTAGTCCCTTGAATGGGTGTACCATATTTATTCAATTTGCAGTGGGTATGTATTTTTTTTCAGGTTTTAGCTATTATGAATAAAACTGATGTGACAATCATTGTACAGGTCTTTGTGTTGACATGTGCTTTCACATTTCTTGGGTAAATATGTAGGAGCAGAATTTACTGGTCATATGGCACATGCTTTTTTTCAGCTTTCAAGAAACTGCCAGATTGTTTTCCAAAGTGACTGCACAACTTTACATTTCTACAAATAATTTAAGAGTCCTACTTTCCCTGCATCTTTGAACACACTTGGTATTGTCTGTCCTTTGATGATAGCCATTCAGTGGCAGCACAATGCTATCTCATTCTTTTAATTTGCATTTTCCTGGGACTAAAGATGATGTTGAGTATCTTTTCATGTGCTTAAGAGTTTGCTATAGAAGCTCTTGTATCCTTAATACCATCCTTTGGTATATAGGAGATCTGGAATGTTTTCTCCCAGTCTATGATTTGCTTCCTTATTAAAAAACCCAAGATAAAAAAATCAGTTTAATTTTTTTTCTTTTATTGTTTAGACTCAATCTATTCTTGTCTCCCAATATATATTATCTAATGTATTACATGTCAGTTCTGAAGCCAGGAACCAATCATATAAGGTGAGCATATTTATATTTAATAAATGTATAAGTTCTGAAAGAAATACATTCAAGTTCCATGAATGCACAATCCTGGCTATTCTCTGCATCTTTAGCCAAACGAGGACCACTTCTAGAGTAGGTGTGGAAATCCAGGTTGATTATCAGACCTTGAACAGAGTCAACTTGACAAATTAGTCTCCCAGGGAAGTAGAGGTAATTCTGGTGGAAGAGTCCACACTTCCTGGACCTTGCTCAGTGAAAATCAGTTTAAGACAGATTAAACTAATTGTCATCATGGGTAGTTTCTCCTATAAGTTTATAAAACTGCATTTTTATTTCTGGGACTTTCTTGAACGTTAAAATGCATTCCCCCTTTTATCCCAAGAGGTCAAGAAAGAAGTTTCTTAAACATAATGATGTATCTAATAGAATTAATGTAAAGTTCTTCTTTTTAAAAAAGCCTTGGCAGTAAGGAACAGAACACCTGAGAAATGGGGCACTGTAAAGGATACATTGAATGATGAACTTACTTGTGGGTATACCAATTAATGCATCTAAGACAATAGCTAATAAGTCAGGAATCCCCCAGATCATCTGAGAAGAAGCTGCAAGGTTTCATGTATAGACCCAGTTTGACCGATTTTTTATATTATAGTCTTGTGTCATAAAGTCTGTTTCAGTATGGACTATACCATATTCTTATAAGAAACCTTAATGTTCAAGAGTATTCAGAAATCAAACTTTGACTTTCCACTACTACTATATCACTTGGAATTGTGCAACATAGTTCACTTAATTGTATCTTTTATCAGCCTCAAGTTTCTCAACTATGAAATGGGACTATAACAAAACCTATCTCATAGAGTCATCTTGAGATGAATAATCTCAAGATTCAATAATCTTGAATTATCTCATTCATTCAGATAATTCATGTGTCTAACACATGATTAGCCCATAGCAAATATCAACTATTACTTTAAAATTATATGTTAGATAAGGAGAATGGGAATAATACAGCAAATGGTAGAAACAATATAAACAGATATAAATAGAAAACAAACAAACAAAACCCCCACCTTCCCAATATTCAAGACAGACCCAAAACTTCAGTTTAAAAGACTTCACCATGTTTCTGTAAAAATTCATGAAAATGCCATCATCAAAACATATCCTATTTAATATATTTGGATTTCAAGAGTAAAGAAGAATTCTTGCAAACATTCAGTAAGGAGTGGGGGATGGTCTTCAAAGAAAGGGTTTTATTAACCTTAGACCTTCTCATAATATGGGGGCCATGAGTCCACAGAATTTTTGAAGGGAGGTTTATGATGAAAAACTTTTAAGTCCAAAATGCTTGAGGGATTCAGAAAGACATCCTCAGATTTGGAAGGACTTAGATTCATAAACAACACTGAAATTTTTACCTATAGGCATTCTCTAGTCAAGACAGAAATGAATAAAAACAAGAGAAAACAAGAAAGTGGAATCGGTGGTATAAAAGGAATTGTAAGCATTGAAATTGGTCATATAGACTTAATTTGTAACTGTTATGAACTTGTTTACTGCTAATAAGTAATTCTTATGAGAGGAGATAAATGCTAGTTTACATTTATAAAGTTGATTAAAAATCTTGAATGTTGATTGATCCAGAAAGCCACAACTGACCAAAGTTCAGAGAATAAATACCCCTGAATAGAACACCTGTATAAATTTTCTGCCACCTAAGGCTCAGGGACCGTTGTGGAAGAGGAGACGGAAAGACTAAGAGTCAGGGATAGTAGATGATCACAAGGAAACGGAGTTTTCCAGACAATTGGAAAGTTGCTCATATGAACTCGCAATAATAGTGACAGCATGCACAAGTCCCAGGTAAGCTCAAGTCAGACAAAATCCCACCACAGAAGTGGAGAACTAGGGAAGAAAGCTGAGGAACTGTTGGCAACTGATAACTGCTGGAAGAGGAAGAGTCCGTTTTCTTTCTTTTTTTCAACCTATATTCTTTATTGAGTGTTTTGTGCATTTCATATAATATATCTTACTCATATTTAGAACCCCTGTCCCTATATGCACCTCCCACATAGCCCAGTCACAGGATTTTATGCATTCTGTTATATATGTTAAGGTCTATTGAGTCCAATTTGTGTACCCAGATATCCTTTAGTGTGAGTTCATCCACTGGGGCCTGTTCAGCCTCCGTAGCATCACTCCCTTAAGGAAGACCAGCTCCCCTTCATGCAGCAGTGATCAGCTGCCAGTAGTTCCTCAGTTAAGTTCCCCCTGCCCATCTCCCAGGTGCCCTGCTGGTTTTTGTCTGATTGTGATAACATGGGTCTTGTGCATGCTATCACCATTGCTGTAAGTTCATATGAGAAAGTTCCCAGAAGTCTCGGAGACTCTGTTTCTTTATGGTCATGCACCTCCTCAGGCTCTTAAAATCTTTCTGCTCCCTTTTCTGCAATGGTCCTTAAGTGGCACATCTACAGTGAAACCTCTACACCTAAAACTCATGGAACATAGTACAACGGGGAGTAGAGAGAATATTAATACATCTCTCAACTCTCACCAGTGAAGCTTACTCATGCAACAGAGGGTGATGAACATGGACAGCCACAACTGACCAAAATATAGAGAATAAGAGACTGCAGAGTATGAGTCAGTTTTCTTTAAGGGTGTGACACTAGATAGGTTAACCCAGCTCCAGTGATGGGCCCACATTGAAGTGAAGGACATTGGGGACAAAGGGTTGACTGGATAGGCCTTAATATATATAACAGAGTACATGAAATCCAGTGGGAAGGGGCTATAAGAGGTGTGCAGATAAGGGAGGTGGTCTAAATATTATATCAGTCCTCTGATAGAGCAGTATGTGCTCTTAACCTGAGTCATCTCTCCAATCCTCAAAAGTGATTTTTAAAAAAAGATTTAATTTCCATTTCATTAAAAAATATACTGTTTCATACAGAAAAACTCATTTTTAATGCAACTAATACTTAGGTGTTTGCACATGCATCTCTAATATCTCTATATATCTAATTATTACTAGTCACAGTTGGTTACTTTCTGAGACCCTTGGCACCTGAGCATGGATATAAAGTCATCAGGTAGATTTCAATGGTAATGTTTTTCACATCTATTTATTAACGTGAAGCAAATTTATATATTTTATCTATGTGTATGAGTGTTTTGCCTGCATGGAAGCATACAACATATGTGCCTGGTGCCCGCAGGACCAGAAGACATGAGATCCCCTGGAACTGGAGTTACAGATGGATGTTAGCTGCCATATGGGTGCTGGGAACTGAACCTGGGTCCTTAGCAAAAGCAGCGAGTGTTCTTAACCGTGCAGCTATCTCTCCAGTCCTGCCCAAAAATGTTTTTTAAATGTATAGAAGAATAAAATACAATCCATGTTACAAAAGATAGACTAGAAAGGAAAGATCAAAAGACTGCACAAAACAGAACACAAAGTATGACAAGATTGAAACCTGACAATCACTTATGATTTTTTTCACTTATGATTGAATTCACTTAGGACTGTAAATAAAGTGGGTGCTATTTCTGTACATGCTGACAAAAATACAAACTGAGTTGAGTATCAGAATTCAGCAGGATGCTGTATCAATGAACAGGAATTAAACAGATTGACTCAAAAATGTCTCCTACTGTTATTGTGCACCTAGCATCTTTGCCTTATGTTGTTCAAGTTTTCTTTTTTCATACTCCCACATAATGCTATTCTATATGTAAATATCAATAATGACCCTCTCTTTCTTGTGCAGGGTACCCTTTGTAATATAAATAATCCCTTCTGTCCCATATATAACTCATTGCTTTGTGTTTTGTTTTGATTCCTTCTCTTAGCGTTCACATGGTAGGTCTTCTCACTATGGGACAGAAGTCAATTTATTGACAAGGAAAACAGTAGTAGAGAAAGCACTGTATTGTGATAAGCTAGCTAATTGGAAGGTATAGACTCTTGTCCTGAGGTCTACCCTCTTAAACTACAGGTTGCCACTCCATATTAATGTGAGGCTTGTGAAAAACTTGCAATAGTATAGTTTCTGAACATGACACTGCCACAACTTGATTCCAAATGGAACATGTCACAAATCCAAGGCATTTGTGACAGTGCTCTCCTGTGCTGCATCTCAGGAGTTCATTGCTGCTTTTGTTCTAAACATGGGGTCTTTTGCACACGTATGCCGTCATACCATGCAATTCAAGCAACTCTACCTAAAGCGCTTCTGCTTAGATCTGAGTTTATTGTATTAATTGCAGTGATTTTATTATACACACATAGTTTTCTGCTCTTATAGAAACATATAGTTTAATTGTGGAAAACAAAGATGTTTAATATTTTCATAGTTATCTTTAGCATGTATAAACTAATATATCTTCGAATTGCATTGTGTTAGAATGTTTGATTTTTAAAATTGCTATTTGAGTTACTGTCTCAAGTCTCATAAAAATTTGTTAAATGAATTTTGCTTAGAATAAGGACAGGATTTCCAAAAATTTCTGAAATGGCCCTGAACATACTTCTGTCATTTTGTAATACATAATCACACAAAGTGTTATTCTCAGCATTCATGATTATAAAATCATACTATTGATCAACCTTGAAAAATGTTGAAGATGTTCTGCATTCTGCAGTACCAAATATTCAGCCAAGATTTAGTTCTTTATGTAAAAATAAACAGGCACATTCATCTCATTAATACTTAATGAGCAGTAAAATTATATGTATATCAAAGAATTGTTTTAAAATAAAATTTTAAATAATTTATTATAAAATACTTGATCTTTGCATGTATTTCATATACAGTGTAGTATAAAAGTTTCTCAGGCAAAAAGGGATCACAAGTGGAAAAAGTTTAATGAGTCCTGTTTTAAACAATCGTCTTCCCAGGAGGCTAATTCAGGATAGGAGATGAGGGGTGACTGTAAACTGCTGGGCTCCTCACCAGTGGGAGTTTGTAACCAAATGACATAACACCTGTTCCTAACTGGCTAGCCATAGATGCTTTTCAGGTTTTCAAATCTCAAGAACTTCCTCACTTCCTCAGCTGTACTTGTCACTAATTAGTTTGCTGGCATGCAGTTTCTGACACATTATACAATGGACAGGCTAGAGGGGCACATGCCCTGGGGCCTCTTGATCACCAAATTCATGGCAATATAAGAACAAACCATATTTCCCCCGATTATTGTGAAATAATTGTTTCTTTCATTGAAAGTCTCATTTGGGGTGAAATATTGCAGTTTACATTGAAACAGATGCACCAAAATGATGAGAGGCGTTAATCTGATTTAAAATAGCCAAATATAAGCATAGACATACAAACATTCATAATTTGAATCAGTCTTGGGGGGAAGAAAGTTATGTGAAGGTCAGGAGTATTTTGTTCCCCTCTCCCCTCTCTGAGTAGCATTCAGGGATCTGGGCTTTGCTGGGGACCCAGTAGGTCATTCACATCCCCAAGCAACTGTATTCTGGAGGTTTGGTATTTAAATTCACTTTCTATTTGTAGTATTTTCAACTTGTAATGGTTAATCTGGATGTAACCCCATGGTTAGTTGGGGAACTCCCTTTCATAAATGAAGACATGGAGGCACAGCAAGGTTCAGATGTAGGTATTGCATTCTCTATCCACCACAATGCCATTAATAACTCGTATTAATGACACTAACCATGAGCCTTCATGAGAGTTTTGTGTCATATGCATGAAAATTCCTAGTAGTCACTTAATATCTGTTACCTTTCCTCCCCCTTTTTCCTCCTGTGATTTACTTATATTTTAGTGTCAGTACTTGGGGAGACTCCTGTGTTACATTTTCACTCTGATGTGGAGACTTCAGGTACTACAGGTATAATGTCTTGAACCACATGGAATGTCAGTGTCCTGCACAAATTCATGACTTCTTATTCACCTTAAATATTAGCTTAACCTTGTTAATCACCGTGAAACTTAGTTTTTTAGCAAAGTACACCTTAATTTGGCCTCTCTGAGCGTATTTCCTTAAACCAGATATCTAGACGGACCTGCATTTTGACATTGTTAGATTAACAATTTTTGCTCAAGGACATTAGCATTTCATTAGCATTCATTGATTGAGTACACAGCACCTGGCTTCTCTTTCAATAAAGGAAACAGTCTTCTTTCCTAGGGAGCAATGTTTTTTAATTCACTTGATTTCTAGATAATAAGGGCCTTGCTCCAAGTTTGAAACTCTTTTTAATGGTACTTAAAGTCTAAAGATAAGATTATAGAAATTGTCCTTTCTTAAAAAGAAAGAAAAAAAAAGAGGAAGGGGTAGGAGGAGGATGGGGAATGGGGCTACAAATCAATGAGAAAGCAGTTGTATATTGTTCTCCCTTGTCTTGTTATCAGGGGGAGTGGAGAGGGTTTTATGAACCCTCATTATAGGTTGTTTTAGAATCTTGATGGTCAATAGAGTTTTGTTTTTGTATGCTTCATGGAAATATTTTCAAACCTTATCATCAGCTATCAAACTTTTAACAATGGCCTTTTAGCACTCAAGAGACTATTATCTTGTGAAACCTGGAAGCTTGGTGCACCGGCCTATTAGTTACCCAACTTTGCTTTATTTGCAATCTGCACAGGTATAAAAAACATTTTGAATAATTGGGGCAAAGAGGTTGGAGAGAATAAGTTAGAGGATAGCAATATTGATGGAAGAAATTAAATAACAACTATTAGACAATGTTAAAGTTGGGAACAAAATTTCTGTGAATAGACATGTCAGAAAATGTTACTAATTCCAGATATTGGGGGAGATAAAATAAAAGATTTCAGAATTAAAGGGAGTTAGAAGGCTATTATAAGGAAACAAAAAAAGAATAGGATACAGAGTACCTTAACAAGTTATGTGGACACAAAATGTCATGTAGTTTGTTTAACACACAGTAAAAACAAAGTAAGTGGTAGAGGTGAAAGATGGTCCCAATACTGAGATGACTCAGTGAAAGCAGCTATCTATAAAGTTGATTTGATAAGTTTGAAGCCAAAGATTTCAAAGTGCCCATATCAAAAGAGGCTGTCCAAAAACATCATTTAAATAAGAGCATTACCAAAGAAAACTCTGATAAGATCCATCTACATCTCCTGCCGAGGGGAGAAGTCATCACTAGAGATAAGGAGGCATTGAGAAATAAAAGCTTACTCATGTTTATATTGAAAAATCTCACACATGACCCTGGATTTTTGGAGATGCTGGGACCATGGGATGACCAGCAAGCAGTAGGTGTGGATGGAGCTGGCCTGGGTCTATGAAACGAGCTGTGTGTGCTGTGGAAAACAGAGTCAGAGAAGTGGAGCTGCCAAAACCCTTTGGAGCCCAGAAGAAGTGTTTGGAATTTTCAAGGACTGTGGGACTTTTAAAGTTGTACTGTCTTATGTTGTAATATTGTTAACATCATGTCTCAGGAACAAGAAATAGAAAGGTTGTGGTTTAAAAAAAAAGTTAGACCTCTGTTCTTTAGTCTGCCTTGACCTTCGCTCTCATAGCTGGAGTGATCCATTTGAAACCTTGACATGTCTGAGCATACAGGTACTGAATCCCCAGTTATCTCAAAGGGAGACTGTAGACCTCTTGAGAACCTACTCTCCAAGTACCTGCCCTCTTCTAAGCCCCAAGGAAACTGTGTCTTCTCAGGTCATTCTGGCTTGTTTTGATAGTAAGCACCAGCTCTCCTCTCTTTACAGTTGAGGCCATATCTGCTTAGCTTTTAATGAGGATCTCTCTCCCCCCAAAAAGCTGAAAGTGGACAAAAAGAATACACAAAGAAGAGGCTCATTCTTTCTGTTGCCGCCACATCCTCCTTCCTCCAGGTGCAAAGCCTTTGAGTGGTCAGATAATCTTTACACTGTTTCTAGGCCCTTAATCAACAGAAACATGTAGAAATTAAGATCTTGGTAGATTATTGGGCCTTAGTATCCCAAGAATACAGGAAATGTGAATTTTATAGCAATTTAAAATATTTTTATTGTCTGCTTCCAGTGACAACCAACATTATTGGCAATGGCCTTTATTGTTTTGGGGACCTCTAGTGCTCCTCTGGCCAACACTCTTAGGAGGGTGACCCACATCTGGCACTGGGATTTTCATTTAATAACCATATGGCTTCTGGTATGGCTTTCTTCCATCTCTGAATGGTTCTGTCTGTGTTAAATATTTTTTTGTTTTGTTTTGCTTTGTTTTGTTTTTAAACTGTGTATCAGGAGAATATTTTTCCCTTTTATTCCCATAGTTCTTTGCATATCCCTCCCTATTGCTGAAGACACCACATGATGTGAGTGCAGGAAAGTGAGAAATTAAGCTTGGACTAAGCTGGAAACTCCCTGCCACTAGATGGATGGCTGTCATAGTGCCAGAAGGTGAATTGCAGATGGCTGGGGGAAAACTATCCCCTATAATTCTTCTCAATGATGGACCCTGTGTGCTGCAATATCAACATGCTAAACAAGATGTTCCTGGTGGTGCAAAAGTGGCACCTCTAGTATATGTACGACCAACAAATTTTTGATTGGACGTAATGCCAATCGAAAGGTGAATCAAACATCTGGTACTGTAGACCAGGCCAAGCCCCTGTGGCAGGGGAGGATATAGGCCCCAGTGGGAAGCCACTGCAATTGTTTTGTTAGATGGATGTGATGCACCTGCTAATGTACCACCTAAGCATTTGTGTTTATGCCCATAGGTTAAGCTATTATAGCTGTCACTGTTTAGAAGTTCTTGTTTCTTGCTGTTTGTGTTTTTACAGTAGATGGAATTCCACTGAAATGGGCCAACAGCCCATGCAAAACAGCTGATACAGAGACCTGAAAGTTCAGTGCCTTACCACAGTGGGAGGAAAATCATCCTACACCTACCACCCCCTCCAAGACTCAGGAACTTTGTTGGAAGAGGTTGGCAGAAAGAATGTGAGAACCAGAGGAAGGGGTGGAGTGTTACCTGGAAGTGTCCTCCAAACTATAGTCACACTATGCCAGCAAGCTATAGTCATACCTCCTTCCCATGCTCCTCAAGGAGTCAATGGGGGAGTCAGTCACCCCTCCCACCCAATAAGTTGATCTTAGCTTCATGTGGGTGAGGGAATAAGGTTATATAAGCCGAGAACTCCATGAGGTACCTCTCTTGCCATTTTGTGCGACTGTTGGGAAGTGTTAACTTTCCAGCACAGCCATAAATGGGAGGGGGACACCCACTCTTCTTTTTAAAAAACCCACCCTATTCACATTAGCAAGCCCAATAAACTCATTAGGAGTTTCAAGGAAAAAAAAAAGAAAAAGAACAAAGCTAATGGAAACCTTCATTATTCCACCAAAGTTGACCCCATGTTGGCAAATCCTTTGGTCTTTGATTTCTTATTCCTATTTATCCCCCTTAAACTTCATTGTATATGTTTTTTATGTAACCTGCTTCAAGTTATTTCTGGAAAAAATGCATTAAAATGGATTCTCTTTAGAATAAAAACATAATAAAATAAAAGGATATTGTAAAAATTAAAAATTATATTTTTATTGATTTGAGAGTTTCATACAGTGTATTTTGACCATAGTCAGACCCCTTTCCCCATTTCTACCTCTACCTTACTGTCTCCTACCCAACTTCGTGCCCTTTATTATCATTTTTCTTTTATTTATGTTTTTATTTTATTTATTTTAAAAAATATTTTATTTATTATTACTTTATATGTATGAGTACATTGCCTGCATGTATGTAAGTACACCTGTGTTGTGCAATCCCCACAGAGGTCAGAAGAGAGTGCTTGATTCCCCTGGTACTGGAGTTATGGACATGATTGTTAGGCACCATGTGGGAGGTAGGAATTAAACCCAGGTCCTCTGCTCTTAACTTATGAGCCACCTCTCCAGTCTGTTGTCTTTTATTTAAAGGTCTGTTTGTAGCAAATCTTGTTATTCAGCTTCTGTGTTTTCCCTGGAAAATTCTCAAAAGTTTTTGTCTTACAAGATTTCCTACAGGGAGAAAGTACAGTAGACCTGCTGATACCATGATTATGATTCTTACGGAATTTTGAGTTCTTATTGTAAATTAATAAGTTGGCGTTCTGATCTGTATGGTCTGGGTTAATGAGATGCTGTCCCAGAGATATGGCCCCACTTAGGCACTGACAGATGGGTTTCAGCTGAATCTGCAAAGCTTAAGGCCAGACTTGGCACCAGAATAAAATTGCCGAGATAATGACTGCCTTTCTAGAAGGCATCTTGGTAGGCAGCCAGCCTGCCTCTTTGGGTGACACCTGATCTCCTGAGAGCATGGATATTCATCACTGATATATACCTTACTCATCATTTACTCATTCATTCATTCATTCACTCATTCAAGAAGTAGACTGAGTCCTGCATAGTGCTAGGATGCATGAGGGTCACTGCACTTACTTATCTATATTATGCTACATGGTTCTAAATAAAAGATGACTGAATCCAGTGCCACACTGTTCATTTAGTACAGAAGTTTTTAGCAGTCATGTTTCAAGGTCTGAAGGAAGGAAGCATCTCCAGAATGGTGAATAAGGACTTTCCCAAATTGCTTCTTCATAAAAGCAATAAAAACACTGGTAAAAGGTATTAAAATCTGAGAAATATCAATTTTAAAAAAACTGAATATAGAGAAACAGTGAGCATTGTGGCATTTTTACCTCTCTCTCCCTCTCTTTCTCTCTCTCTCTCTCTCTCTCTCTCTCTCTCTCTCTCTCTCTCTCTCTGTTCAGCTGTATGGTAGTTTTAAAAACTAGAAGACTCACAACTGAGGTAATCATGAAAAAAGTACACAACAGCTGCTGGAACTCTCCAGAAAACTCCCACCCACAGAGCTTGTTATAATTTGATCATACTTGGTACTTACTCTAGGAAGAAGACTGTATTGGAAAGTTTACTGAAAGCAATAATTTAATTATTATTTAATATCACAGTTTCCTGAAAGTGCAATAATTGTTAAGGAACACAAGGGCTTGACTGAACACTTAATAGCAAGATATGAGAAAAATGTCAAGGGTTTTAGAAAAAACTCTTCTATACTCCTGAAAATCTAGAAAGTCATGTACCTGGCCCACGTTGTGTTCATGCTCAGGAATTACCAGAGGCTGTTCTATTTTCTCACCTCTGAGTGATCTTGAGTCTCTGCTTAAGCAGGAAATGAAGACATTAAGGCAGAGCTGGAAAGTGCTGGAGCATCGTAGATGTGCTGCAATATACATGCAGAGCTTGTCAGTAAAAATAAATAAAATTAGCAGGATCTCAGACACTTAGAAATATCATCGAGTATATACAATGAGAGAGGTAAGGAAAGGGAGAAAGGAACAGAAGAGTGTTTAAAAAAATACTGACCAAAATCTTTCCAAAACCGATAAAAAACATGGATCTAAAGATACAAAAAGCACAAAAAGGATAAATTCATAACTCCACACCTAGGCAACACACAGACAGATTACTGAAAGACAAAAGTGTCTTAACATTCTCAAGAGAAGTCTCCTCATCATATATGAGGGCTCTCTAGTAAGACATACAACTGTCTTTGCTTTAGGAACTATAAGGGCCAGGGGGCAATGGATGTTATATTCAAAGTTCTGCAGGAGAAAAATGCCATGCTAGCCTTCCACAAAGGCTAAAAAATAGAAAAGTAAGAAAAGAAAGGAAGAGTAGCAAGAAAATGAAGAGACAAATGAGAATGAGAAATGACAAATGAGAATGGGAGAGAATACCATAAAAGGGTCTACTCTGCAGAGTGTATAAAAGATTTCTTCATGGGCTGGAGAGATGGCTTAGCAGTTTAGAGCACTGGCTGCTTTTACAGAAGACCCAGGTTCAGTTCCCACATGGTGACTAACAACCATCTGTAACTGCCTCCGTGGGCATTGCATGTGTGTGATGCACTTACATACATGCAGGCAAAACATACATACACAAAATAAAAATAATAAATAAAATTTTTTTCTTTCAAATTAACAATGAAAAGATAAGCATTACAATGTAAAAATAAGCAGACGATAGTAGACATTTTTCCAGATATATAAATGGCCAACAAACACACAAAAGGATATATAGCATCATTAATGAAATAGAAAGCAAAACCACAACGATATGTGACCTCATATCCACTTGGATGGCTGTAATTACAAAGGCAGATGATAACAAGTGATGTAATGGGTGTACAGAAATCACAACTCTCATACACTGTTGGTGATGATATAAGATGATGAAGCTCTGTGTAAAATAGTCTGGAAGTTCCTTAAACAATTAAACATAGAGCTACGAATTCCTAAGTGTGCTAATTGAAAACATCCACAAAGAAAATTTATACATGAAGGCTCATAATAACCCAAAAGTGAAAAAGTGATGGACATCAGTTGCTCAGTAAACGGATATATTTATTAGTAACAGAAATAAATGAAATTCAAAATAGGCTGCAACATGGATGAATATTAAGAAATGTTTTGCTGGTAAAAGAAACCAGACACAAAAACCTATATATTATTCAATTCTATTTGTATGGTTTGCAAAATGGGAAAATCTTTAGAAATAGAAAATATATTAATAATTGACAAGGCCTTGGGGATAGGAAGAGTGGGAGATGACTACTGATGGGTCTGGGTTTAGGGGAGTTTGCTGACAATGTTCCAAGGAAACTATTGTGATAATGAGAGTAGCAGTGTTCATGCTGCTGTGTGCATCTATGAAGGCACTGAATTACAAACTTTCTAAAGGATGCATTATTCACTATATGAATTATTATAAAACTGTTCTAAAAATTCTGGTTCAACATTATGTTGGTTACTATTCTGTTGTTGTGACAAAACACCACAATCAGAGGCAACTTATAGAAGAGAGAGTTTATTTTGGCTTGCAGTTCCAGAGTCCATCATGACAGGGAAGCATGGTAGCAAGTGCTGGACATGGCAGTGTGAGCAGGAACTTGAGAGCTCACATCTTCAACAGCAAAATGAAGCAGAGTGAGCAAGTTGGAAGTGGGTCAAGGCTGTGAGCTCTCAAAGTCCACCCCTAGTAACATACTTCCTCCACCAAGGCCACACCTCCGAGGTTCCACGACCTCCCAAAATAGTACCACCAACTGGGGACAAAAATGTCCAAGATGTTCCATGGGGAACATTTCTCATTCAAACCACCACAAACATTTTTGCCAAACAAACTAAAGGACTACCTACAAGAACCGGCATGGTAGTTCTCAATTTTAGTACACACCAAATTGTCTGACGCATTGTAATAAAATGTGTATTCTGACTCAGCAGGTCTGAGGTGAAGCCCAAGATTTAAAAATTTCCATGGAATAATGTCTATACTCCTGGTCCTCAAACTATCAGGCCAACAAGTCCAGAAAGATAATCACATAAATAGTATCAATTGATAAATATTATGATAGAATTTCAGTAATTTAAATTTTCTTCTTATACTCTTAAGTTTTCCTTGAAACAGTTTTTGTAATACTCAAGAATTAAGCAATCATTTCTGAAAAAGGAAAAGAGATCCTCCATAAAGAATGTTCTATATTTTAAGCTAGTTTCAGTTTTCTAGTTAACATTTTTTCCATCAGAATTAATTTTTGTAAGGATATTGTACATAAAAATCTAAATATATACTTTAACATTATTGTTGATTTTATGTTTCCTTTTTAATTATTCTGGATAGCATTATAAGCTATTGAGATTAATTAGTTATAATTACTAGCTATCATTTCCTAAGGATCAACACGGCCATATGCTGTAACTTGCTCATGCCCAATGAGCAAATTTTAATTCTACAGTTTTCAGCATCTACATGCTTCACTGCCGTGAATGAATCAGAAGAATGGGATTCTAAAGATGGGATTCTCACTCTCTCTCTCTCTCTCTCTCTCTCTCTCTCTCTCTCTCTCTCACACACACACACACACACACACACACACACACACACAAAATCACCTGTAATTTATTAAGCATTAGATAGCTTGCTAAAATAACAAGGTTTATTTTAACATGATTTATTTTTATTTAATATGTATGAAACCTTTTCCCTCAAGTATGCAAATGCACCTGTTCCTGCAATACCCACAGAGGCCAAAAAAGGGCACTGGGTCCCTTGGAACTGGAGTTACAGGTGGTTGTTAGCCGCCATTGTGGGTGCTGGGAATTGAACCTGGGTCCTCTGAAAGAGCAACCAGTGCTCTTAACCACTGAGCCATTTCTCCAGCCCCTATTTTAATATGATTAAAAAACAAGGAGAAATTTTTAATTCATTTGAACCTTTCTCTAGATGCTTGTGTCTACAAGCAGTTGAAAAGGCCAACCTGTGGTTTGTCAGCTCAGAGCAGTTTGGTTGTCACTGCAGTGGCTAGATGCTCCTGTCTGTTCACATGTTTTCCACATTTCAAGTACACTCAGTGACTTACCCTGTGCCACAGACAGTGTGCCACTTAGTGTCATTTGTATCATTGTAAGCAAAAACAAAACAAAACAAAACATTTCTTTTCTGAAACTTGTAGCCAGTTTCCACCTACTCTCAGGTTGTCTTCTGCATGTCCACCACAAAGTTACTGTCCCCGTCCCCAGCTTTTACGTACCTGGTTATCAGAAGAGCCACTAACTGACAGGAGACGCAGTGGTGAGGAAAGGTAGGAGGAATTGTGCAACAGGTGGAAGAAATAAATTGCCTGCTGCTGAGATAGTGACTTTCTTCTGCAGTTTTCAATTTCTGCTCTTTCCCCAAACATTCAACACTTTATGCAAATCATCCTTCTTAGCCTGCATTGTTCTGGGATGTCAGATGATTTCATATAATGGATGAAATCATAGTGGCATTCTTTACTTTCTAATGGTTGTGCTGTTCAACTAGCTTTAGATTTGCAACACTCTTAGACATAAAGCTTTACTTTGTATGAATGTGCAGTAGTAAATACTCTTAAAGATATAAATGGCAGAAATAGATAAACCTTAGTTCTGGGGGATATCCAGAGCTATATCACTGGCCCCGGTGTAAGGAGGCAAGTGGAGCTGAAGACAGGACATATGGGAAGCTTACCATGACTCTTCATCCTTCTTCCTTTATACAGGGTTTTTTTTCTGCTCTTGGGTCTACACTGTGAAAAAAACATGGTCATTCCAGGGATTTTAAGTTTATGTGTTGTGGAAGTTGTCACACTAAGAGGGACCAATTGTCTCTTGGAACTGTTCTGATCAGTTACCTTATGTAAGGAACACATTGATCAAAATGGCTACCAAAGACCTATGTCTAGGTAAAGTCAAGAAGGTGGTCAAATAGAAGTGTACAAAATGACACAAAATGGCATTAACATTCCAGTTATGGTAAGATACAAATAGTTTTAAGGGACCAAATAACTGACTGAAAGTAGAGGGTGTGATCATAAAGTTGGAGCTAAAATGGTATGACTGTGAGTTCTTCAAAACGACTGGTATGGCTACAAGGCACAGCAGATCAGTTTAGAGAAATCAGAGATGTCTTCTTCTCTCCAACTCTTCTCTCTCATTAACTCAAGAAATACAGGCAAAAAACTCAATCATGAAGAGTTTAGAAAAGAAATAATGAAAATGTTCACTAATTTCCTTATGTCTTTGGTTGCAATATTTAACTGATTAAAGTAAAAACACTCAAATCACAGAAGATTGAAAATAAAGTCAAATGTGAAAAAAATTAGTTTATAAAAACATTCTTACAGAATTAGAGATATATTTAATTTAAAATAATTAGTCACAAGTGAATTTTCTAATAAAACTACACAAATTCTTTTAAGTGAAAATTATAGGTTATAATTTTACATCATTTAATGTATTTATCTTAACACAGCATAGCTGTAACTCCAAATGGAGAGAATACTGTTAGTGTATTTGGGTTTCATGACTTCACTATATTCCTTTTCATTTCTACATTTACTTAATTATTTTTAAGCTTATATGAAATGGAATTAAGTCACATTAATTTTTTGTCTTTTTACACACTACCTGTGAAAACATGAGAGCCCCGAGACACTCCTGGAAATTCATTGCCATGTTTGTCAAAAGGACTTCAACCACTTTGTAGTCCACTCCCCTGTGGGTTTTCCCAGCGACAGCACTTTCCTAGGCCTCTTCTCTTGGAGCAATCTCTTGGAACTGCTCATACCCCAGGTGACAGAAGGCACGCTCCCTACCTTCAGTGACTCAGGTCTTGAGCCAGTATTTTCTATGTGTCTATTTTTAAAATGATGCTACAGTAGACTAGGGCCTTGATAGATGAGTTGGAATTTGATACCGAACATCCCCTGTTAGACAAACAGCACAACATAGGTTCTTTGAGCTTTATGGAGACAGGAAAAAACAGAACTTCAGTGTTTCTCAAGATGGTGAGCCTTATTTTATGGTTTTTTTTTAGTACAAAAAAAAGCAAATTAAACAAGTTGTGTGTGTGTGTGTGTGTGTGTGTGTGTGTATTCATTTATTTTTGGTTAAAATCTACAACTTATTTACAACTTTCTTTTTTATTTATTATTTTTATTTTAGGGGTCATGCAATGATCTTGGAAGTCAAATGAGGGCATTGGGCCTCCTGGATCTGGAGTAATGGATGGTTATTAGCCTCCATGTGGGCGTTGGGACTTGAACCCGGATCCTCTGTAAGAGCAGCCAGTGTTCTTAACAGCTGAGCCACCTCTCCAGTCCCTATAACTTTTTTTTAACACAAAGATTACAACTATACACAAATCCCCTAGAGTTTACCACTGCTGGGGTCTGGGATGAACTGCTAAAGTAACTATCTTTATCATCTTGAACAAAATTCGTAGTATTCTTCCCACTTGCTCTGTGTTATGTTTCCCTTGGGAAGCAGCTCTCCTTTATCTTCCATGTGAAATGTGTGAGGAAGGGCAAAGCTTCGAAGGTTAGTCCTGGCATCTGCAAGTCATTTCCTGCACAATAGATAATTCATGTGCAGAGGTAACCCCAGGCAGAGTCAGCAATTACTGCTATTCTATTTGGATCATTTTCTTCATGTTATTTGTACAGCCTTTTGTTCCTTTATCATAAAACTAGGACAAAATAGAGAACAGATGGAAAACTGTCTCAGTAAAAAAGAAACAAAAATGCTTAATACTTTATAGTTTGCTAAGCTTTTCTACATGTATTACCCATTTAATTCTCACATCTGTCTTGTGCTGATTGTCCCATTTTGCAGAAAGGAAAAGTGAGACACAGAGAAATCAGGCTACTGTCTACTCTCCCTTAGCTGTAAACAAAGAGTACAAGACCAGATCTTCTTGCATTTTTTTGCTATTACAGTCTAACAACTCCAGTTACCTGATCAGCTGCCACCAGCCATCCTTCACATCTGTTTCTGGTCTTCCCTGGCAAATTTTTGCTGTAACCTCCTTTAAGAAGCATTCCCCAATGCCTGCTTGCTCCTAAGCATTTCCAGTCAACATGTTTCTGTATCACACTTCTCACTACACGGTTTTACTATGATTTGTTTGCCCACTTTTCTCTCTTGAAGTCACAGTTCTTGAGGTAGAAATTAGGTTTTACTTGTTTTGATTTCTGCAGAGTACATGATAGGATCTGATACATCACAGGTACTTAAAAATGCTCAAATTTTTCCCTGTAGTAACAGGGTTTCTATAGCCATGCTCATAGTATAAACATTAGTTTCCAGAAGTTTCTTTCTTGCGCTGAGAGGTGGCAAGGTATTGGAGGAAGATGTTGTTTGCCGTGAAATTTTCTGGAGGGTGATGTTTCCATAAGCTGGCTGCTATCCTTAACATTCTTGATGTATTCAGTTCCCAAGTGGACAAGGCCCTGAAACAGTTGTAGGTTGTGACAATACAAAATTAGGAACAAATTGTTTGAAATTACAATGAATATTGGTGTTTGTTGAGCAATTTTAACTTCCCTGAGTAATGTAAAATATTGATTGATTATTGATTAATAATTTATTGTTTATCTCTCATATTGTCTCACCCCTCCATCATGGTTTTCCCACTTAAGGTGCCCCCATTTCCCCCCTTTCTCCCTTACTAATACCCTTCTCCTATGGTCCTACCTCTCTTGAGCGCCTTCTTTCCCTTTATCCCCTAGATTCCTTGTATACCCTTCCATCCCCCCTCCCTTATACTAACCCAATTTTTATCCATATCTCCCTTATTAACACCAGTTTCCTACTGTTCTTCTCTTTCAGGTTCTTTCTTTTACTTTACCTTCCTGGTTCCTTTCTATTATCCTGGTTCCTGTAGTTATGTCTGGATACATATTCACTTCTCAGGATTTGGTTCTAAGATCCACATATGAGGGAGAACATACGTAGATTTTTTTTTTCTGACTCTGTGTTACTTCATATAGTATAACAGTTTCTAGTTCCATCCATTTACCTGCAAATTTCATGATTTCATCTTTCTTTACTACTTAGTAAAACTCCATCATATA
>NW_008335967.1:5366751-5367665 GCF_000622305.1 Nannospalax galili | reverse complement strand
AGATGTAAAATTGAAGAGTTTTTTAACCTTTAAAAAAGATCTCCATTTCATTTTAGAATATATTGTTCCTTACAGAAAGGCTCATTGTTTTTGCTACTAACACTGAGATGTTGGTGCATGCATCTCTAATCTGTATGTATCTGATTATTACTAGTCATAATCGGTTGCACTTGGATCCTTAGCGCCTGTGTAGCTGGTAAAGATTTTCTCCCACTCTGTGGGTTTCCTCTTTTTGGTTGCCTCCTTTGATGTACAGAAGCTTTTTAGCTTAATGAGGTCCCATTCATTGATCCTTGACCTTGTTTCCTGAGCAACTGATGTCTGGTTTAGAAAATCCTTTCCTACACCCTTATCTTGTAGGTTTTTGCCAATGTTTTCTTCTAACACTTTCAGAGTTTCAGGCTTTACTTTGATGTCTTTGAGCCATTTCGAATTGACTTTTGTGCAAGGTGAAAGATTGGGGTTTAGTTTCATTCTTTCACAAGTGGAGATCCAGTTTTGCCAGCACCATTTGCTGAACATGGTGTCTTTCCTCTAGTTAATGTTCTTGGCCCCTTTGTCCAATATCAGGTGGCTGAAATTGCATGTACTCATATTTGGGTCTTCAATTTTGTTCCATTGATCTATGGGTCTATTTTGTGCCAGTACCATGTTGTTTTTTATGGCTATAGCTCTGTAATACAGCTTAAAATCTGATATACTAATCCCTCCAGCATTGCTCTTAGTGCTTAGGGTTGCTTTGGCTATCTGAGGTCTTTTGTGCTTCCATATGAATCTTAGGATGGTGTTTTCCAATTCTGTGAAAAATGTCATGGGGATTTTGATTGGCATTGAATTAAATCTATAAATGGCTTTTGGTAGGATGGTCATTTTTACAGTATTAATTCTTCCCATCATGAGCATGGGAGGTCCTT
>NW_008335967.1:5364115-5366086 GCF_000622305.1 Nannospalax galili | reverse complement strand
TTATATAATTTATGGAGTTTATTGACTTACATATATTGAACCATTCCTGCATCTATGGGATAAAGCCGAGTTGATCATGGTGGATGATCTTTTTGATGTGTGTCTGTATGTGGTTTGCAAGTATCTTGTTGAGAATTTTTGCATCTATGTTCATTAAGTATATGGGTCTATAGTTTTGTTTTTTGGTTGTATCTTTACCTAGCTTTGGTATTAGAGTTATGTTGGCTTCATAGAAGGAATTTGGAAGTTCTCCCTCCATTTCTTTTTTAATATATTAAGTAGTATTGGATATAGATCTTCTTTCAATGTCTGATAGAATTCTGCTGTAAATCCAGTTGGCCCTGAGATTTTTTAAGTCATGAGTTTTTGTATTACTGTTTCAATTTCTTTTTGTGTTATGTGTCTGTTTAAGTTATTAATCTCTCTTGGTTCAGTTTTGGTGGTTCCCATGCCTTTAGAGATCTGTCCATTTCTTTTAGGTTTTCAAATTTAGTAGCGTATAAGTTTTTAAAGTATTCCCTTATAATGTTTTCTATCTTTCTGGTGTCTGTTGTGATGCCTTTCGTCTCTGATTTTGTTGATTTGGAGGTGCTCTTTCTTTCTTTTGGTTAGTTGGGCTAGCAGTCTGTCAATCTTGTTTATATTTTCAAAGAACCAGCTCTTGGATTCATTAATTCTTTATTGTTTTCTTTGTTTCAATTTCCATTAATTTCTGCCCTGATTTTTGTTATTTTTTCTTGTCTGCTAGATTTAGGTTTCATTTGTTGTTGCTTTTCAAGTGTCTTGAATTGCAATGTTAAGTCATTTATTTGTGATCTTTCTGATTGTTTAATGTAGGCACTTAGAGGTATAAACTTCCCTCTAAGGACAGCTTTCAGCGTGTCCCAGAAGTTTTGTTTTGTTGTATTGTCCTTTTCATTTAGTTCCAGGAATGCTGCTATTTCTTTCTTAATTTCTCTTTTTGACCCATTCATCATTCAGGGGTGTGTTGTTTAATCTCCATGTGTTAATGTCATGGCTAGGGCTTCTTACAGTGTTGATTTTAAGCTTTATTGCATTGTGACCTGATAGAATGTATGGAATTATTTCAAACTTTTTGTGTTTGTTGAGGTTCGTTTTGTGCCCCAGTGCATGGTAGATTTTAGAGACGGTTCCGTGGGGTGCTGAGTAGAAAGTATGTCCTTTGGTGCTTGGGTGGAATACTTGGTAGATGTCTGTTAGGTCCACTTGATATATGGCATTGTTTAATTCAGATGTCTCTGTGTTAACTCTCTACCCTGTTGACCTATCTAATGGAGACAGTGGGGTATTGAAGTCCCCTGCTATTAATGAGTTGGGATTAATCTGGGTCTTAAATTCCTGTAGTATTGTTTTTATGAAGTTGGGTGCATCAGAGTTTGGTGAATATATGTTCATGCTTGTAATATCTTCTTGGACTATTGTTCCTTTGATCAGAATGAAGTGGCCCTCTTTATTTCTTCTGATTAGGTTTAGTTTAAAGTCTATTTTGTCAGATATTAGAATTGCAATGCCTGCTTTTTTCTTAGTACCATTCACTTGGTATATTTTTCTCCATCCTCTCAGCTTAAGATAGTACCTGTCCTTGAAAGTGAGATGGGTTTCTTGCAGACAATAAAAAGATGGGTTTTGTGTCTTAATCCATTTACCTAGTCTGTGTCTTTTGACTTGGGAGGTCAGTCTATTAATATTTAAAGTAATTAATCAAATATGTGTATTGAATCCTGTCATTTTTATTTCTGTTCATTCTTGATATAGCTGTACTTTTCCACAGTTATACCTTCATTGAATTTCTTTTTGCAACCCCTTGGGTATAATCATTCCTTTCTTCATCTCTTTGTATTGCTTCCAGAACTCTCTGAAGGGCTGGTTTTGTGAACAAGAATTCCTTCAGCCTATTTATGTCATAGAACATTTTTCTTTCTCCTTTTACCATAATAGATATTTTGGCTC
>NW_008335967.1:5321490-5363707 GCF_000622305.1 Nannospalax galili | reverse complement strand
TGAGTGGTCTAGTTCATCCACTTTATCTTCCAGTCTTGATACTCTGTTTTCCATTTCGTTCATCCTATTGGTGAGGCTTTCTCCAGTCATTTCTAATTGGCTTACTGAGTGTTTCACTTCCTTCTTCATTTCAGCCTGAGTATTCTTCAATATTTCTAACTCTTCTGAATTCATTCAGAATTTTATCCCTATCTTCCTTCAGTTCTCTGATTTCTTTATGTGTTCTTTAAATTCACTGAATTCTTTCATCATGTTTATAATTGTTCTTTTGAGTTCCATGTCCTGCATTATCTCTAGGGGGTTCTCATTGTACCCCTTTAGAGGACTATTAGTATTTGGTAAGGAAATATTACTTTGGTTTTTCATGTTATTATTTTTTCTCTGTGATTTTGACATGTGAATTTCTTTTGTAGTTTCTGATTCTTGCGTGAGACTCAAGCCTTCAAGTTTAGGTCTGCTTCTTTTTCTAAACTTTATGTGCCTTAGTGGTTTACTTTTTGGGCATGAAAAACTGGTTTGTCTATGCTTCCCATTCTCTCTTTTGATTTTATATTGGAGTGGCCAGATTGCTTTTGTCTTCCGGAGTTCCCACAGAGGCCCAAGTTAGATGAGGATCAGATACTCTCAGGATTTCTTCTAAGGACTGGATCCCTCCGGGAAAGATGTTGTCCTCAGGAATTTGGGGGTTGGATTGGCCTGGGAGCAGGGCCCAGGAAAGATGCTGGTCTCAGGCAGCTGATGGCTGAGCCACCCAGAGTTGCAAAGGGAGATGGGGGTGAGAAGAAGCCCCAAGGGCTCCTGGGGACTGCAGGGAGGAATTGAGTTGGTCTGGATGCAAAGGATCAGGAATCTGAGAGGTCAGCCCTGGTGTCCAGGAAAGAGGCTGGCGATTGTGCAGCCCAGGGAAGTAGAAGGAGGTGAGGGCGGGACCAGGACCAGAGGGCTCCTGGGGTCCCCAAGAAGGAACCGGTTTGGTATGGATGCAAAGGGTCAGAAGCAGTGGTTGTTCCCTCTAGTGTCTGGGGTGCCAAGACAAGGAATGAGACAGTACCCAGGCTAGGAGGAGAGACGGGCCAAGGAGATGGGAGAGTGAATGAGGCTGGGAGAGTCAACGTGCGGAGGGCACGGTGGACTTATCCAGGAGAGAGGACTGTGGGTTGTGCAGGCCCAGGGAAGCAGAGGGAGGTGAAGAGAGTAATAATAATTTTTAAGGTAAAAAAATTGTACTTATAGGATGGGTCGGAGGCCAAGATGTATTCTTTAAAACCATGTCCTCCAAAGACCCATTTCTTTCAACTAAACCCCATCTTCTAGAGTTCTACAACCTCCTGAAAGTCTGTTCAAATTTTAAATCCATCAGTCAATGAATTAAACCACTGATTAGGTCAAAGTCTTCATGATCTAATCAACTCTGGAAACACTCACTTACGCACCTAGCAGAGTGCTTTACTATTCTCTTGGGTTATTTCTCAATCCAAATGAAGTTCATTATCAAGAACAGCTATCCTCAGCACTGGGGAGATATCTCAGGTTCAGTGAAAGCCCTGCTCAAAAAATATGATAAAGAGCAATAGACGACATTGACCTCTAGCCTCCACATACACATGAACACACACACATATTCATCCTCATACACACATTAATATGCATACAACACACACACACACAGGATTAACTATCCCAGTGACAAAGGATAGTTAGATCATTATCCTTTTCTAAGAGAGAGAGAAAACAGCACAGTGACAAATGTGTATAGAAAACCAAGGTTCTAAGTCCCAAAGTTTGAACACAGTAGAACATGACTAATCAAGATCCATTCCTAATGTTTATCTAAAATTAATTTGTAAAGGTAATGCAAGATTCTTTGAGGAGAATAAAAGCTGAGAGAAAATATTTTGTGAATTTTGTGAACACTATAACTAATCATCTAATGTTAGTCCCATAAACAATGGGTGGAATTTCAAAAAATGCTTCAGCCAATGTTTTTGTTAAATGAAAGCAGCCAAATCAATTTCAGCTGTGCTCATAAGACCAGAAAGTAATTTGTATTTAACAAATAGAAAAGGATAAAGACCAATAGAGAGAGGAGAAAAAAACATGATCATAACCTTTTGCATGACTGAAATTTGAAAAACAAAGACAGAAATTCTAAACTGAAATTTTATTTGAGGAAGGAAAGGGTACCCAGATAATTTTCCAGAAATTCAATTTGGGAAAAAGAATATTAGAACATGTCAGCTGAGACTAGATTTATTTATTTTGAAAACAGGAAGAAAATGTATTCATTGCTATTGGTATTTAATGATTCAAATATGAACTTATTAAAAGAAAAAAATCAGAAAATTAAATAAGCCCAATAAGAAAAACAAATAGTAAAAATTATTAAGGGAACCATAGAATTAATTTACAACTAAAGATTAAAGTAGCAAGTAATGGCAGGAAGTAACTCAGGGGATTAATAGTAACAGTCTATAAACACTTAAAAGGTATGAAACACTTAGAAGGAAAAGGAACTATCCAGCATGAGGCCATCTGGGGATACTAAGAATTAACAGAATAAACTCAAAAGGTTATCAAGAAAGATTCCAACCAGTGACTATTTGGGTGACTACTTACTTCCACTGGAAGTACTGCTGAGTTTAAACATTGGGATTTTTGCACAAATAAAATTGTTACTTAATAGTCCCCCAAAATCCAGAAGTCCAAATACCAGGGAGGTGGAGGATCCCATAATCTAATTAAAGTAACTTTATAAGAAAGTTTAAATTGGGAAATTGTGTCTGCATTACCAGCCAAGGGCTTTTGCCAATTGGTTTTATTTGTGCTGTTCTAATTCCAATTTTGTCTGGCAAACCGCTGTTTACTCTTTGGGGCTCAGCTGTATATCCCACACTAGATAAGCCTTTGTCACACAGGTAAGGAATGAACATTTGACCTGAGTCTACTGAGGTGGCCAAGGATGCCAACACCATAGTACACAGCACAGTGCTGTGGAATCCCAGGTTTACTTGTGTCTCCCTTCTGGACCCTGTGCTTCTTCAGGATAAGAGCTGTGCCCTGTGCACCTTTGCAGCCCTAGTTGGTCTCAAAGCATGGTACACAATATACATCCTGCAAAATTTTGCTAAATGAATGAATGAATGAGAAATTATAAAGAGTAATGGAGCCATTTAATTATTTTTAATGCATTACTTAGGGGCTTAGTAATTATTAGGTTTTTATTCCATTTTAATAAGAGAGGAGGTGAACATGTAGTTAAGGGAAAGGAGAAAATGATTAGAGCAATCTTCCAAGATCTGACCAGACAAAGACTCCCCAAACAATCTACTCTGTTGCCTCTTAAAACTTGATGATAAGACTGTGCTGTTGAAGACACCAGACACTTCAGACATAGGACATGGATGAACTGAGCTGGAACTGACCTGGAAGCCTCCTCTCTGAGGACCAGCTCTCATAGTACTGTAAAGTCCTATACAAACTTCCAAAGGAGAAAAGCAATCAATAGTTCTACCCAGCTGTAAAACCTATGAATCACAACAATGACCACCTCAGCAAGAGATCCTTAATGATATAATAGTGGCACTCTTATCTTGTGGTCAACCTACAACTGTCTAATTAGACTTATGGCCCACTCAATATGAGGGAATTCACGCTTGGTACTGTAAACCTAACCCAATAGCTATGGTGCCAGAGTTCACAGACCCTAGAGAAAAACCTACAACGACCATTTCCCTAAACAAATACAGTTTCTAACTGTATTCTAAAGCTTATCCTTAAACCCACATATAAATGTAGTTCTCACCCTCATCAAAGAAGCTTTCTCTTTTTTTCAACAGATGAAGATGATTAAAGAGATATGGTCAAATTTCAGAAGATAAGTGACTACGAGATGTCCAGTCCCAATTGATACATCTAAAATGCAACGCCTACATCTAAGACTCAGGCAACATCAGAGAAGAGGGAATGGAAAGATTATAAGAGCAGAGGATCAGGATGCCTACTTTTACAAAGTGTCTTCCAGACATGACAGGGAAGCTGTACCCATTAAATCTCAATAATATGGTTGCCTTAACAGGACCTACATAATGACAACACCAGCTGATATGCTAACAAGGATGGAGGAAATTACACAAGGTCATACCTCTAGATGAAGAGCTACAGCAATTAATGGCTACTGAGAAAGGAAAAATCAGTTTTCTCCAAGGATGAGCACTCAGATAGGTTATCCAAATCCAAGTGGTCATCCCTAAACATATGTTCACAGCACTACTAAATGAATTCAGTGGTGTGTGTGTGTGTGTGTGTGTGTGTGTGTGTGTGTGTGTCTGTGAAAGTAATAATTAGAGATTAGGATATTGTGAGGGAGTAGGGGAACTTGGAAGGAGCTGGAGGGGAAGGGAGAAGGGATAAATAATACAAATACAGTAATCATGTGTGAATTTCTTTAAAAATTAAATTCAAAAAAGGATCAAAAAATAAAATACTTAAAAAATAACTGGAATGGGTTGTGGCTTTGGTAGCACAAGAAATCTAATCATGTTCTTGGGAACTATACAATCTCTTACTCTCTCGTTATAAAATAGAAATCAAATCATGGAGAGGTCATTCCAGAAAACAATAGCTACCAATGCAAATCTGGCTTGACAGCAATTTTTATATGGCTTGGTATTCAAGAATGACTTTTAGGGGGCTGGAGAGAGAGCTTGGTGGTTAAGAGCACTGACTGCTCTTGCAGAGGACGCGGGTTAGATTCCCAGCACCCACACAGTGGCTACAAACCGTCCTTAACTCCAGTTCCAGGGGAATCTGACACCCTCTTCTGACCTCCGTGGCATTGCACAGCACAGGTGCACTCACATACTTGCAGGCAATACACTCATACATGTAAAATAAAAATAATAATAAATTAAAAAATGACTTTAAAATACTTAAGTGGTTGAAAAATCAAAGCAAAAATAATACTTTGTATCAAGTGAAAATTATATGATATTCTAATTTCAGTGTCCACAACTAAAATGTTATTGAAACACCGCTATGTTTATTCACCCATCACTATGCACTAACAGCTTAATTTGAGAGGATCGTGGCAGTGAGGGTGCATGCTGCAAATACCATATCCATGGTGCAATGATTTATAGTAAACATTTGCTGAGCCCTGCCCTAAATAATAGAGTTCTACGCCAGTGTAGGCAAGAAAGCTGTTTTGTAGCTAGGTTGATATGTTGAATCTTTAAACGGTTATCTTTCTGGGATCACGTACAGGTATATCCAAACTTTCACATTGCAACATGACATTGCTATTCACAATCCTCAAGTTTGAGAACTTTTCAAGTTGCAAAAACATAGAGATAATTTTAAAAACTCATAATTTGGGGCTAGAGAGATGGCTCAGCGGCTAAGAGCATTGACTGCTCTTGAAGAGGACCTGAGTTCAGTTCCCAGCACCCACATGGCCACTAACAACTGCCCATAACTTCAGTTCCAGAGGATCCAATGCCTTCTTCTGACCTCTGAGGGCATTGCACGACATGGGTATACTTAAGCACATGCAGACAATACACTCATACACATAAAAAATTAAAATAAAAAATTTTAAACTCACAATTTAAAAATAGGTTTATGATTTTGTATTGGATTGGATTAATAGCAATCATCAGCTGCATGCCACTTATGAGCCACAGATTGGACCTTCTTGATTGATGATTGATAATTGATAATTTTCTGGTTCTCTTACATTTTATAGTAGGTATTGGTGAAATAACCATTGTATAAAAATTGGAAATCAATTTTTGTTCAAAATAATATTTAATTACATGTCTTTGGAATTAGATTTTTAGCTAAACAAAGCAATTTTTCAATTACATAATTTAGTAAAGATCAATAATGATTTGATTAAAAGTCCCTTTTTATTAGTTTAAAAATGTTGAGAAGTGCACACTATATTTTAGAGCAAGTACTTTGAGAGGTGAAGTCTGGCTTCAGAACCAGGGTCACTGACTTTTGACTATAGTCTATTGCATTAAGTTTTTCTAGTCACCTCTGCACTCATAAAAGGAACCAAAATTGAGGCATTAAAGTATAAGACAAACCAAACAGGTTCAATGCAGTATTTCCATCTTCCCCTGTTTGCTGCCTCTGTCAGGAAGGAGCCTGTGGAAGGCAGAGCAACTAAGCTATATGATTCTGACTTGAAAAACTCAGGTGAGTCATGGATACCTTCTTGGTGGCAACCAATTACCTATGAACCATTTTATAATTTTGCCCAGTGCTGCCTTATGGGTACTATGCATGTCTTGATTTCAAAGCTTATTATCCAAGTAGTTAAATCAAATAAGCTTCTGTAGAATCACCTATACATCTATAGAGTTAACTAGATGAGGAGGTGAAAATTGGGTTGTTCTCACACTCTGCTCAATTGCTGGCATCTGGCAGCTAATAGATCAGAACCATAAAATCCATTTAACAAGTTGTTATATATACTTTTGCTACTTGGGTTTTTAGGGAGGGGTGTGTGTGTGTGTGTGTGTGTGTGTGTGTGTGTGTGTGTAAAACTGGAAAGGTGAAGAGATTCGTTTCTGAATAAACCCAAATAGGTAGTTTTCCAAGATATCATTGATTTTATTTCTGAGATTTTATGTTTTACTTGAAGTAAAAACCATCATGGAATTTGTCAGTCTATCATTTTAGTGATATTGTTTGAACCTAACAAAACAACCGAGGTACTGCAGAATTATATGATGTGGAAAAATGACACTTGAGATATTTTCTCCTTATTAGTGTTTTATGGCATCCAAAGCTATCATTTCTCCTTCATGAGTTGTGATTCATTAATAATGCAGAACTGAGTGGAAATAAAATATTTTCCAGCGATGACCTAGTAATATATTTAATACCCAATTTGTCAGATGACTGACAATGTATAAAAACAAAACAAAACAAAACTCAGGTATCCTGAGATAAAGATACCTAATATTTACTTGGGGATTATTATATTTGGCATTTTTCTAAGTGTTTTACATAAATTTTCTTTTTTTATCCTTCCAGTGATCTGGTGAGATATGTGCAATAACGACCCTTATTTTATAAACTGAGGCAAAGGAAAGAGAGCAAGCGCTCGAATATCTCCTAGTAATGGTGGATTCAGGGTTGCGATTCACACTGCTCAACATGAAAGTCCATGTTTAGCCACGACATTGTACAGCCTCCCATCCACTGACTTCCTGTCAAACTTTAAATTATGAAGTTTGATTCAGAACTTGGGGGCAAAGCAGAGCATTTAAGGCATGAGTATGTTGGAGAAGATCCATATTTAGCATGTATTAATGAATTGCTTATTGTGTGCTAGACTCTTGGAGCATTCAGTGCCTATAGTCCCCTTTAATTCTTTTTTTAAAATATTTTATTTATTGTTTCTATTTTATGTGTATAAGTGTATTGCCTACCCATGTGTAACTGCACCCGTGTTGTGCAATGCCTGTGGAGGGGGTTTTTTTTTTTTTTTTTTTTTTTTTTTTTTTTTTTTTTTTTTTTTTTGAGACGGTCTCCCTGTAGCCCCAGCTAGACTGGAACTCGCTTTGTAGACTAGGCTGGCCTTGAACTCACACAGATCTGGAGTCCTGGGGTTAAAGGTGTGTACTACCTTTAGTGTGTATGAGAGTATTGCCTGCATGTATGTGTGTGCACCCAGGTCATACAATGCCGTGGAGGTCAGAAGAGGGCTTCGGATTCCCCTGGAACTGGAGCTAAGGATGGTTTGTAGCCGCCATGTGGGTGCTGGGAATCGAGCCCGAGTCCTCTGCAAGAGCAGTTAGTGCTCTTAACCACTGAGACATTGCTCCAGCCGCCCTATAGCCCCATTTAATTCTTACAGTGGTGTTGAATACAGGATTAATTATCCCTATGAAAGACTAAAAAGGTTACAAAATGTCCCTATGTTTAACAGGTAAGAGGTAATTGCTAGAATTTAAATGCAGAATAAGTTATTTCTGAATATATCTGGCTATGAGACTCTTCTGTACCATCCTCTAGACAGCAACTCTTGGCTTTTCACAAGCATGTCATTCTAATGGAAAGCTTTCCATTAATAACCCAAATGCTCTCTACCAGATCCTTGCTGTTTAAGGACTTCTTAGTGAATTGGGGCACAGATGAGTGGAAATGTAATTGTGCTGCAGGTCTATTCCTGTTTGTTTGGAAAAGACTGGGCATTTAAAAATCACAGACTTGAACCAAGAAGTATCTTTTTAGGGAAGACATAGGAAGCACCTTACCTATGAAATGCAGGCTGGATTGGAAATGTTCAGAGATTAGTTTTGGAGCCCACATTAGCAGCTGTTATCTAAGAAAGGGCAAAGAGACAAGTAATATGGATTGCTTACCTAGCATGTGTCTGGATATTATACACTTCTATCATTTCTCAAAAACCACCCTATTTTGTTCATGTATGAATGGGTGCCAAAGAAGATGAATAGCATATCTATAGTTGTGTAATCAGAATTAAAATCCATGCCTTCTGGTTCCAGAACCCATGACTGCATTGAAACAAATTCTTTTAGGAGAATGACACGGATAAGTATTACAAGAAGAAAATGTGGATAGCTCAAGAGTGGCTCATGTCAAGTGTTCCTGGTGACTGACTGGGAAATGAAACAAAGACATTGATCTTGTGCCCAAAGGGGTGACCTAAAACCAGTAAGATTAAAAACATAAGAAACACATTCTTCTTTGAAGAAATATGTAATTCAGGAACACTCCAAGTCACCTGTACAGTCCATTTTTTAGCTTTATGTTTAATACCCCTTTGGTTATGAGGTAGAAATATCTTTGACTGTAGAGTCCAATGTAGGAGTTGAATTCCTACTCATTGATTTGATCTTAGACATTCTTGAGATGCCTTAGTTGTTCTCTTGTACAGTGGTGATTACACTGTTTACCTCAGAGGATCAGAGACAGTAAGGGATGTGAGGTTGAATGAGTGGGGAAACCATCTACCAAAGTTCTTGGTGTTGTACATGGCAGGCTCCAGCTCAGATTCTCAATTCAGTTCCACTGGCCAGACAGCTTCCTCCAACTTCTATAGTAATTCACTAGACTTGCCTTATAGTAATTAGCTAGACTATTCTTAATTTTAAAAAATATTTTATTATTTTTAATTTTTGTGTATGAGTGTATTGCCTGCATGTATGTGAGTGCACCTATACCATGCAATGCCATGGAGGTCAGAAGAGGGCTTCAGATTCCCCTGGAACTGGAGTTAAAGATGGTTCATAGCTGCCATGTGGGTGTTGAGACTCAAACCTGGGTCCTCTACAAGAGCAGTCAGTGCTTTTTACTGCTGAGCCAACTCTCCAGCCCTGGCTTGTCTTATTATTAAATTCATTCAATGATATTCTCTCTCTCTTCCCCCTCTCCCTCCCTCCCTTCCTCCTCCTCCTCCTCCTCCTCCTCCTCCTCCTTCTTCTTCTTCTTCCTCTCTCTCTCTCTCTCTCTCTCTCTCTCTCTCTCTGTCTCTCTCTCTCTCTCACTGTGGACATCTCAGAGAAGTATTGAAAGAGATTAAGTCAGGAATTTCCAATCCCATGATATGATGATATGTCAAATATAACTTTATATTCATTTTCTTTAGGGAATTTATTGTTTGATTTCAGACTCTAGAACTGGACTGATATATTATAAAGACCCACCAGAACCAAAACTATGAGTTTCTGTTCCATAGTCATTAGCTAGCCAGTTGTATGATTCTGACAAATGAACTTCCCTGTGTGTCTATCTTATTCATTGAAGAACACATCTTGCCTATCCCATAAAGTTACTATGATGATCCTTGGACAAGTTAAAATAATGAATGTGAAAACAAATTATATGTCAAAGTAAATATAAATCTATTAATAATGAAAAGGAATAACAACCCACAAATCAAAATGTTTTACCATTCAGCTACTCCACCAAGCCATTTGTGATTTATAAAATATCTCATTAGAAGTTCAAACACAGTCTTGGCCAAGGACATAAATAGTGTGTTATTTTGCAGCAGTGAAGGGAAAATGTGCAATATTGTACTTAACATCATGTTGACTAATGTGGGTCACACAAAGATAATCAACCAATCTTAATAACTCTACAAGGAAGTAGCTAAAAGGATATTAGTTACTATGTGAATTAAAACAGTTGGGAGATGGATTGACAAAGTAAAATGTCTAATGCTGACATATCTTGGATGGCTCAATGTGATTAGGAATTATTTTCAGAAATGCAATTCATTTCCTGACTTACACAAGAAAACCAGAGTATTGTAGAACTCAATCAGAAATTATTTTAACAGAAGAACAACTATTGTTTAAACACCAAGGAATTAGAGAAGGGTATTTATCATGAGCCCATGAAAGCAGACTCTTTCTGATGAGATTAGTTTGGGTGGGAGTAGTTTTATTCCAAGGTAATTTGGGCTTACTTGTGTATAATGTGTTAAAACTCTGTTCTCATTTTCATCATGATTAATTGGTTTTGATATGTTAGCTTCTTGATTTATGACTCATAAGGTCAGTTCTAGTTTCTAGTATTTTTTTTTTTTGGTCTTTTTGAGACAGGGTCTCCCTGTAGCCCCAGCTGTCCCGGAACTCACTCTGTAGACCAGGCTGGCCTTGAACTCACAGAGCTCCACCTGCCTCTGCCTCCCGAGTGCTGGGACTACAGGCGTGCACCACCACGCCTGGCCTCTAGTAGGTTTTTAAAAAAGATTTATTTTACTTTTATTTATGTGTAAGTATCTATGTCTCTATGTATATTGTCCTAGTTACTTTCTATTGCTGTGGTAATTCACTGACCAAAAACAACTTGAGGGGAAGAAAGGGTTTATTTCATCTTACAGCTTATAGTCCACCATTCAGAGAAGCCAGGGCAGGAACTCAAAACAGGAATCTGGAAGCAGGAGCTAAAGCAGAGACCACAGAGGAACATTGCTTACTGGCTTCCCCTGGCCTGTGCTTAGCCTGCTTTCTTTTTTGTTTATTTATTTATTTTTATTTTTTATGTGTATGAATGTTATGCCTGCTTGTATGTAAGTACACCCTTGTTGTGCAGTGCCTCAGGAGGGCAGAGAAGGCATCAGATTCCTTAGAACTGGAGTTACAGATGATTGTTAGCCACCATGTGGGTGCTGGGATTCAAACCTGGGTCTTCTACAAGAACACCTGCTGCTCTTAACCTCTGAGTTATCTCTCCAGCCCCCAGGCTTCTTTCTTATACAACCAGAGTCCACCTGCCCAGAGATGGCACTACCCACAGTGGGCTGAGCCCTTCCACATCACTCAATGATCAAGAAAATACCTCACAGACATGGCCACAGACCAGTGTGACAGAAGCAATTCTCCAATTGAGGTTCTTTCTTCCCAGGTGTGTCAAATTGATAAGTGAAGCTATACAGCACACAAGTGTTTGATGGGAGGTATGTGCACACGAGTTTAGGCTCACAGAGGACAAGAAGGCATCTGATCCCATGGATCTGGAATTAAAGGTGATTGTGTGCCACTAGACATGGGTATTGTGAACAGAACTTGGGTTCTCTACAAGAGCAGCAAGCACTTTTAACCCTGAACCATCTCTCCAGTTATCTATAGTAGTTTTTCTTATTGATAATTGCATTGATTGACTATCTTTATGTATGAAAGAATTAAAAATGATAGCTATAGTACCACTGGCTACAGTTTCTTGAAGTCTTTTCTTAAAGTGGCAGATTATTCTGGCTGAATACATTCTTTGTAATAGAACAACCAGAAGGGGTTATTGATATAACTGCTTGACAAAAGGTGGTAGGACAGATAGTTCATTCAACTTTTGTATAGTTTTAAAATTCAGTGTGCTTAACTCCTTGGAACATCCATATAACATTTTCTGCAGAGGATCCTACTTACTTTCCTTTTAAAAGCACCCATTATAGATCTAGTTAAAGCTGAGAAATAGTTTCAGAACAATGGAAAAGGCTATGAAAAGTCATTCTCAGAAACTAAAATCGCTCTTTAAACTCTTTTAATGGCTGGGAGTTTATTCTAATTCCATTTTTGAGATCATCAGCATATCAGTAGGACACCCAGCACATACTAAAAGAATTTCAAACAAGGTGAGTATTGAAAATAATCATAAGAAATATATTCTTTTATGAAGTTAGACTGTGTGACTCAACTGTTAAAAAATTTAAAAAACATTTATTTAAATTGGTAGCAGTCTGTAGAACTGGGTTTGCTAACTCCAGAAAACACATACAAGGCAAGAAGAAATAAAGCGCCTTTCTAAATCTGTTTCAGAAGGTGTGACTACAATTTTTGTGCAAATCTTTCTGATTTTGTGCTCTCTGTAGCAAATTTAAAAAGAACAGAACCAGGAGGACATTGGGATAAAATCAGAGAGGATAGAACAAGTACTTTATCCTCCCTCTTCTCTCTCTCTCTCTCTCTCTTTCTCTCTCTCTCTCTTCCTCCCTCTCCTTTTACATGGCAGCAAACATCACTGATCAAGATTCATTAGCTTCATCTTTTAATGCTAATAAGAGCTGTGCTTTTAAAGAATTGACCATGGACTTAAGTGCTATATTATACCCTTAATGTCTGTTATCTTGCTCATTTAATCTTCACAACAACCCTTTGAGGAGGTCTGGTTGTCTGTGTTTGGAGGTGAAGAGGCTGAGGTGAAACCAGATAATGATCCTGCCCACAGCCTACAGCTGGAGTGATGCAGACATCAAAGCCCCTGCTCCTTGCCAATCCCAACTTCATGTAAAATTAGCCTTGTGAAGATAAGCACAGAGCGGGGACAAATGAAAACAAATAGGTTATAGAAATCGTACCCAGCATTGGACTTAGCTATTAATCTTGATGACATAATTTGCAGCATTTACGCAGAGCAAGAAATAGTCTAGGACCCTCAGTGCAGCACACCAAGGTTACCCTTGTTGCAGAGTGACCGAACTGTTTCAAGAGTAACCCAAGATGGGCAAATTGAGGGATGCAGTTCACATCAATTGTATAGAAAGAGAATCCTCATTTCTTTTTCATTGTATATTTTTTATTGATTTTTTTGTGGATTTAAGACAACACATTTTAATCATATTTAGATCTCCTATATTTGCACCCCCTATAGCCCACCCACAGGATTTCACACATTCTATCTTATATGTTAAAACCTAAAGTCAAGTTTGTGTACCCAGCTGTCTCTTGGTGTGAGTTCATTCACTGGATCTTGTTCAGCCTATCTAGCATCACTCCCTAAGAAGACCAACAATCCCTCACCCAGCAATAATCAACTGCCAATAGTTTCTTGGTTAAGGTTGGGGTCCCCTGCCCATTTCTCCAGTTTTGTGCTTGGTTTTATCTGATTGAGTCTGCATGGGTCTTATGCATGCTGTTGCCATTGAGAGTCTTAGGTATAGAGGTTCCATTGTTGATTTGTCACTTATGGTTGGATATCTCTTAAGACACTAATTCCCTGTATGTGACCATTGTGAAATTCTGTAATAGTCCCCATTTCTTTTGAAAAGAAGTGAGAATCCTCATTTTTGAAGATTATTTTATCTTATGTGCATGAGTGTTTACCTGCATGTACATATATGTGCACCATGTGCATGTAGTGCCTGCAGGGGCCAGAAGAGGGCATTGGATCACCTTGAACTGGAATTATAGACTATTGTGACCTGCCATGTGAACACTGGAAATCGAATCCAGGTCTTCCACAAGAGCAGTCAATGCTCGTAACCATTGAGCCATCTCTCCAACCCTGAGAACCCCCATTTTATAATTGAGCTTTTTTTCAGAATGTTTTTAAAAATCCAGATAGAAATTGCTTTCATGGAGATCCTGATAAGTTCATGAGCTTTAATTTCCTCTTCTTCATCTTCCTGAAATTCTGTATATTTGTTAAAAAGCATCAGAGAAATTGTAATTATAAGCATATTTCTTTCATTGATTAAAATATGAAAGTCACTGCATCTTATGTTTAGTCATTTTCAGTATAATCCTGATCCTTTAACTATAGTCACACTAAACACCAACAAATTTCAAAGATAAAAGTTTTGCCAGTGTCTACAACTTGTGTGACATTTCATATGTCTATTCTATGTCCGACAAGTCCATGATTCCAGGTTTGTTTATCATAAGAATCCTAGACTGACCAGATACATCCCACTGAAAACATTCCACAAATGAGGACTCTTCTGCTAGTAAATCTCACTAGTTTGCTTTCAGAGGTCTGACACTGACATGTGTGTCCAGACAAATTTAAACCACAACATCTTTCTTTCAGAAGTCCTTCATTTACGCCCCTTCACATACATGATAAAACATATTGTGAATCTGTTCCTTAATCATACACTTTCTGAAAGCTTTGAGGAAATGACAACTTCCAGTTTCTTCAAAATCTAGCCCTGGCTTGGAAATATGGCAAAGAGGAGAGAAGGGGGACCTCATTCACTGCCACCATATATTCCTTCCCCAAAACATCAAATAGTTATAACTTCCTGTCAGGTTGGTGGCCAGCATCAGCTGGCAGAGTTAGCCTAAAGCTAGTCCTGACTTGCTTCTTTTCTGAAATGGATTTGATTATGTTAACTGACATTGACATCAGATCTGGATGGTGATATCACACCTTCATCTTGCTTGTCTTTGGTTAGACTCTTTTGCCCAAATGAATCCTCAGCTTTTGGCTTTGCTTTTCTGACCCCTCATTTTGCTTAAAAGGATGGATCCATCTCTTAACTGTCACAAGAGAAGTTTCCTATGCAGTAGATGGTAATTAACAAAGAGACCCACAACTGATCCATGTGCAGAGAACAAGAGGTTGTAGAGTGCTTATCCCTGAATAGGATACCTATATAAAACCTCTGCCTCCCAAGGTTCAGGGGTCATTGTGAAGGAGGAGAAGAAAGACTGTAAGAGCCAGAAGGAGCAGATGACCACAAAGAAACAGTCTTCCAGACAGCTAGTCACTTACTCATATGAACTCACAGCAATGATGACAGCATAGACATAGGGAAGTGGGTAAAAGAAATCCCAGCCTAAGGAACTTTTGGCAACTGATGACTGCTAGGTGGGGAAAAGACAGTATCTTATAGGGTTGAGACTCTTGTTAGGCCCCATGAATGGATCCACACTGAAGGACATTGGGGGACACAAATCAGACTCTATAGGCCATATATATGAGTTCATTAATTGGGCTGGAGGCAGTGAGGGGAGGTGGGGGAAGGGGAGAAGATCTAAATGCCATCAAACTATATGGTGTGAAAATCACGAAAGCGCAATAAAAAATGCAAAAAAAGAGAACTTACTTGTCAGGTGCTCATCCTTAGAACAATTCTGATGTAGCTTAGTTAGATCTTGAATGAATGTTCCTAGAACTCATGTGTTCTGGTGTCCTTGGGAGGTGATAGGACCTTAGAAAGTGGAGCCTAGAGGAAGGTCTTCCAGTCATTGGGAATGAACCTTTGAAGGGTATATTGAGATTCCAGCTCCTTCCTCTTTTTTTTTTTGGCCTTGAGGTGAGCAGTCTTTACTGTGAATTCTAAGCTCTAAAGCTCTATCAGTTATGTAAAAATTACCATCTCACATTGTCCTATCTCATCTTGTCCTATCTCATCTTGTAAAAGTCAAACACCAGGCAAAGCTCCCTGCATGTAGGATTACCTGAGAGTTTTTGTTGATCTTTTGCAGCAACTATATTTCCACTTTACATTTGACCCACTGGCCAGATTAATGTGATTTAGAATATAAGACTCTTGTTCACTAGAAAAGACAGGTTTTCCAATAAGTATTATGTAACAGTGGAGACAGAACATTTAATTTTAATTCCTTCATCTTGTCAAAATGTGGCACTATATTTCCTGTCACTTCAGTGAAAGAAAACTACAACACACAAAGGGGTCTTTTTCCTCTGAAACCAGTTCATTGGTATTTAGTGTGAATAGTAGCTACAGAAGCAAAGTTATGCTGAAAATGAGTAACTATCAGTCACACTTACTTTCATATTTTATCAATATAAGAAAGATGTTCATAATTAGAATTTCCCTTTTGCTTTTAACAAACATACAGTGTTTCAGGAATAAAAAGAGGAAATTGCAGCTGATGATTTGTTCAAGATCTCTACAAGAGCAATTTCTGTGTGGATTCTTAAAAGCATGCTACAGAAGGAGAATATTGTTAGGCTCTTCCTAGAGTTTCTTAGGAACCTCTGTATTATGAACAACACGTGATCATGCCCAGCTCTGAGGACAGGGAACTCTGAAACGAAACACAGCTGTCCTAATATTTTTAAGAAAATTGTTAGGAAGACACTATGTGCAATCAATTAGATTGTTCTTTTTCTTGCCGTATTTCAGAAGACAGAAACAATTTGTAAATGCAGAGTTGGTGTTGAGAATGTAAATTGGTTAGAGAATCTGTTTATGCTGTTAGATTTATGCATAAACTGTAGATGTACAAACAAGGAGGTCTTATTGACCTTACTAGCTAAGCAGTGATCCAACACAGGCTCGTTGCCTTGTTGCATTCAATTTCATGCTGCCAACCACCAGTCTTAACATTTCAGTTTTGAAGGCTGAATTATCTTACTGATTTAAAAGAACTTTAACAAATACAGTTTATATTGTCATCTAAAAATTTTAGCCAGCACATAAATGAGTATGGTTCCAATATTTAATAACGGCATTGTTCAGAATGTTTCTGGGTTTAATAGTAGTTAACATTCATTCATTCACAGGTCATTCTAAGAAGAAAATAAATTGCCCCATATAGTTACACTACCGGTAAATGTGAACTCCGATTAGCATGTAATTGAAGTCATGCTGAAAAACAGTAGGTACACAACTTGATTTAAGAGCATATCTTAAAAAACGTCAACTACTGTCCATTTGAGCAGAGCCAAGAAATTGGAAATATAAACATGAAAGTGTAAGAATGAATTCTTAACCCTAAATAAAGGATACCTGCTTTCTCAAACAATTGCTTCTAATTTAACTGTTCAACGAGTACCTGCTCAGAGCAAGTTCTGCTTGTCATGCCTGTGCTAGGTGCTAACAACAAAAATAGTCAAAAGGCAATTTCTGCCCCAAGAGCTTAGATGTGTGGCAGATACTCTTAGCCACACTCTGAAGGATGCTTGTTTTTTTTTTATTTTCTTACACCAAAATATGATATTATTCCCCTTCCTTCAAATACTAGTTTTCACATTCTTTTTAAGAAAATAGTAAGTTGTAGTGTCAGATTGGAGGCAGACTTTGGATTATCATTTCTTTCATATGTACTTTTGGAAATTTTGGAAATTAAAAGTATTATATAAAAATATGAAAGACAGTTGAGAATAATTAATACAACAAAGCCATCTTCTACCCCAGCCCAAACACATTATTTTCACAATGTTATTTTCAGTTCTTGACTGCCTACGTACACTCTTTCATATGCCACCAACCATAAAATATGTTTCAATTTCTAGTTTGCTTTTTCATTTTCCATAACAAATATTTTTATATTTCTAGAAGTTATATAGCATTATTGGTTGAAATAAAAGAAGGTATATTCAATATAAATAGAAAACATTACTCTGAGGCAATATACTAAGATCACTTCTAGTGTTTTCAGGAGGGCTGTAATTGTGAAGGCTGAAGATTATCAGTTCAGAGCAGGAGGAGTGAGGATATCCTACCATCACCAAGACCAAACAGTGCCATTGCAGCCTGAAGTGGACACACAGGCTGGGTCAGTAGATACCACCTGAAAGGATATATTAAAGTCCTAATGTTAGTACCTCTCAACGTGGCCTCATTTGTAAATAGATACAGATAAAGCTGGTTTTGACTGCAGTTGGTCAGATTCTTGACCCACTATGACTAGTATCCTCTTGAGAAATAGAGACAAATAGGGAGGTGACCATGTGGCAACAAAGACAGAGAGCAGAGAGGCAGAGTCTTCAGTCAAGGAAGTTCAAGGGCTTCTGGGGAATATGAGAAGCTAGAAGCCTCAAGGAATGATTCTTCCACACAGGGTACCTGGACCCATCACACTGATTGTGGGCATCAAAGCACCACAACCAGAAGGCAAGAAACGTGTGCTGTTTAAAGGTCCTGAGTTTGTGATACCTTGTTACAGAATCCTTAGGGAATGAATAGACTGCCTGCTACCATATCACCTACCCACTACCACACTCACTATCACAGGGAGGAAGAAACCTTCGCTGACCCCTTCCTGAGTCACTAGCACTGAAGTTTGGCAAAAGCATTTGAATATAGTAAGAAATTATGTTGGTCTAGAGATGTGGCAAAAGTAGGTTTTTCTCTAGGATCTATGATCTCTCTAGCCATGTGTATTTGGCTATGTTTACAGTACCACACATAAGTTCCCTCCCAGTGAGCAGGCCTTAATTCCAATTAGCTGTTGGTTACCCCAATATATTGATTACCCAATATATATTTTAGTATGTCTATTTTTCAGTAGGACATTGAATTAATACATTTACCTCTGGTTTTTCACATCATCTAACCATCATTTATCTGTCCCTCCTCCCCCTGTTTAGCCCTTGTTATTCCCTCCCCAGTAACAGTACCCTTCTTTTCCCTGCTTCCCCCTTGATAAGACCTGTCTCCTACTATTCTCCTGTCTTGAGCTTCTTCTTTCCCTTTACTGCCATGGTTCCTTTCCATTTTCCCGGCTCCTGTAGCTACATCAGGATATATATACTCACAAGAAGCAAGTCCTTACTGTGTTCTAAATATACATCCTCATATTTACAGACAAGTGTACTACTCATCACTCACCAAAGAATCTTCTTTTTTGCAACAGATGGAGACTATTGCAGAGTGCCACAACTGGTCAAATGCAGAGAGTAAGTGCCTGCAAGACACTTAGCCCTAATGCAACCGCTACACATAAGATGAATGCATCTCTCAACTTCACCAGAGAAGTTTCCTTATGCAGTAGATGGTGATTAACACCAGATACCCGAAACTGGTCAATGTACAGAGAACAGAGTGCTTATCCCTGAAAAGGAAAGCTGTTTCAATTTTCTGCCTCCAAGGTCTAGGGATTATTGTGGAAGAGAGGGCAGAAAGATTATATGGGCCAGAGGTGGTGGCTGATCATAAGGACACAGTTTTCCAGGCAGGTGGTCAGTTACTCATATGAACTCACAGCAATGGTGACAGCATGCACAAGTCCCATGCAAACTCAAACCAGGCAAAATCCCAGCATAGACACGGGGAAGTGGTCTTTAGAGGCAACAATTGTTGTTGCCAAAGGTATGCAAAACATCCAAGAACACAATCCTTGTGAGAGTTTTTTTCTTTCAAAATATTTTCCTGAGTTGTATCAACTGAGAATCTAGATGAAGAAGCCCCATCCTAATGACATGACCAAGTGGGTAAAACGCTCAGCAGTGCCTGGCCAATGGTAAGTACATTGATGCACTCAACAAAAAGCCAATGTTAACTTTCACTGCTATGTCTTATTTTGTTACTGTTTCTATTGCTCTACTTATAGAAAGTGAAATCAAAATTTTATTATTATTTCAACACATATTTCTTGAAGGCAAGAGACTCCACCAGGCACAGCAGATAATTCCAAAATGAACATGGGTCAGGGGCTTTAAATCAAGTGGAAGAAATAGAAAACTTTCAGAGAACTGTGGTACAATGTGGTCTGCTTTCAAAAAGCATTGAATTTTTTTTAAGAGTTGGGAGAAGAGAAAAGATACTTCAAAGGTTAATGAATCCAGAAGTCTTCCATAGAAAGGAGGGATTTCACATCAGCCTTCAAGGAAAGGCATGATTTCAAGAAGTGGAGGTGTTTCAGGAGGTAGGAAAGCATGAAAACAGTAAAAATTAGAAAGTATAGCATCATGTTCAAAGAACAAGAAGTAGTTGTAAATAATATTCTAGTTAAAAGATAGTACATCCTTCTGGTGTGTCAAGCACCGTGCAATCCTACATTTCATGTGCATTGTCAAAATACTGAGGGAAATCCCATGAGAAGAGAACCATCATGATTTCTACTTTATTGATAAGAAAAATGTAGCGGAGAGAGATCATATACTTTACCCAAGGTCACACAGCTTAAGGTGGTAGAGTTTGTAGCTTGAATCTTTTTTATAACAGATGAGAGGAAATTGTATGATATACTAAAATTGATGATCTAATGTGGTTGCAGTTTAGAATAAACTTGGATATTAAACTAGAAAGAGAGATATATTGATGGAAATCTAGGGTAGTGCTTAACTGTCAGAGGAAGAAAATTTGAAGTTAATTTAGTAGAGACAAAGGTCCCTTTGTGCTTTCGGCAGCAGAGTGATAGGTCCAAAGCACTGCTTTGGAAGAATACTCTGATTTTGGAAAGAGAGATACTGGTACCAATGCCAATGTAGAAAGAATCTGGACTACAATTAACAAATTTAAAGAAAGCAGTTATGAGGGCTAGAGAGACGACTCGGCGGTTAAGAGCATTGACTGCTCTTTCAGAGGACCCGGGTTCGATTCCCAGCACTCACAGGGGAATCCAAAGACCTCTTCTGACCTCCGCAGCATTGCATGACATAGGTGCACTCACATACATGCAGGCAATATACACATACACATAAAATAAAAATAAAATGTAAAAATATAGCTAAAAGAAAGCCATTATGAATTTGAAAGTTTCCAAGAAAAGTTTCTAGAATATGTTGACCACATTCCAAAAAAAAAAAAAGCATTTACATTTCACCTTGGATGACTAGAGAATTGTGATATCATTAAAACACATGTAGATGTCATGAATGTATTGAAGGAGGAATATTCCAAATCTGGTTTAGCCATTGATTTTGAGGTTTTGATCAAATAGCTCAAGAATTCAGAACTAGAGGAACTGAAAGAAGAATGAAGCTGACATTGATTTAACATTCCTCTGAGTAGAGGTAATAGTTGAAGATGGCCACATGCTTGTCCAAAGGACAGAAGGCTGAGATGAAGCCTGGAAGTCCGGAATAGTAAGCTGAAAGGAAGGGGGAAGAAAGGGCAGGGAGCCATGCAAAGACGTGGCATCTAAATGTGATGGACTGAATGGGAGTACCCAGAAATACTCAGTTCTAGCTCCGATAAGTTTATTCCACGCTTCAGATTCCAAGCATGAAATAACATATGGAGGAATCAATGCAAGACACAGACACTGTTTCAGAGCTTTGGCTACAAAACCAGCTGTATGGCAGACTCCTACCATCCTGGGCTGTGCAAAGCTTAGCAGCTCAGAACCAATGCAGAATGGAATCTTCTAAGAGTGCCATTTAGGCCTCCCTAGTGCTTTTGAGGTATAGAATGGAGAGGACATAGGGCCCCAGGGGAAGTGAGACCTGACCCACTGGCATAGTGCTTGATGAAGCTTTCCCTCCCCTTAGAGGGTAAAAGTAGAAACTGGAATATCAAATAGCAACAGCTGTTGTATTCTTTATCTTTACATTATTGTAACAAAATTCATGAGAGGACTTGGAAAGATTTATTTTGACTCATAGTTTCAGAGAGGCTCAATTACTCATGGCTGGGAGGGCATGGCAGAGTTTGTGGTGGCAGGAAAGTGTGGTGGCAACTCTTCTCATCACAACAGAGAGGTCCAGATGTCAGGCCACAACCTTCAAAAGCCAGCCACTAGTGACCTGCTTCTGCCAACCATGTGCCACTTCCAAAAGCCTCCACAGCCTACCAAGAAAGTAACAGCAGCTATAGATCAACCACTGAAAACAGAAACTTGGGACATTTCATATTTAAACCAAAATGACTGTTTACTGCCTGCATTTAATAAAGCCAGGATAGAAGAAAGGTGGGTAACAAAAAGGCTTGTTAAAAGAGGAGCTTAGAACAGAGAGGTGGGTATGTTTTAAACTCATAATAAAGAGAGGGGAAGGTGAAAATAGAAAAAAAGCTGATTTGGCTTAAGTTTGAGATGGTTATAGTGGCCTTTTGAAGGGTGGGTTGAGTTGAGTAGTAGATATAAATCAAATTGATAAGATTAGAGGTGAAGCAAATGGCAAAGCTGGAAAATGATTAATATGGACTAACTTTGCAATAACTTGAGGCAAAAGGAATCAGAGAAATGGGCCAATGCTCAAGGGCATGTTTAGGCTGAGAAGATTGTAGCTGCTACTGTTTATTGATGGAAACCTAAAGATACTGGCCAAGAGAAAGACACAACCAAGCTAGTACAAATATCCACAGAAAGGAGGAAAAAATATTTAGTGAAGATAGCTCCTGAAAGGCATGAGATATGGTGGAGATAGATTAAGAAAAGGTCCATCAATAAATTTTACAGAAAAGAAGACATACTCAGCAAAAAGCAAACATAAATATAGTCTAGAAGAATCATTCCACACCTATAGACTTAAAGGAAAATGGCAAGATATAGGCAAATTGAAGTGAGGTAGAGAAGAGAAAAGCCGAGAATGAGTTTTGACGAGACAAGAAATTTTATGGCAGGAAAAATTCTCAGCATGTTGTGGCTGATTTTTAGGGAATGATGTCTGGGAATTCAAGATCAGAAACAAAAGAACCAAATGAGCTCACTAGAGAGAACAAAATGGATTTAAAATGTGAGCCATGATTGAGGAGATCACATGCGATGGGAGAAGAAGGTCTCTGAAAAGCCCTGAAGATGATTTTACCTGTAGCATCTTAAGCAGAGGAAATGAAGTCCTCTGTGAGGGTTAGAGAACCTCAACCAGCGAGTAAGAGATGATTACAGCTGTCAGCACTGGAAATTACCTAAAGCCCTGCAAATGAAAAGCTCTACAGAAAAAAATAAAAGGGGTAAGAATGAGGTAATTTGCCAAAGTTAGAGGAGAAGGAAATGGATTTGGAATGACTGTTAAAGTCTAAAGGTTTGTGTCTCTCTACTTCCAAATTCATATGCTGAAATCTTTGCCCCAATGTGATGGTTTTAGGAGACAGACCGTTGGGAGATGTTTAAGTCATAATGGTGAGGCCCTCAAAATAAGATTGTGTGCTCTTTAAAGGAGGTTCCAGAGAACTCTCTAGCCATCTTTCTGCTGTGAAAGAATACAAGAAAATGGCAGTCTGCAATCTAGATGATCTCACCAAAACCTGATCATGTTGTGTTCCTGAGCTCAGAGTCAAAACTTCAGGAATACGAGAATAAAGTGTTGTTGTTTATGATCTAACAGGTCTATGGTATTTTTCATAGCAGCCTGAACTGACCGAGACAATTGTTTTCTCCTTTATTGTCTCCCCCACACCCAAGTAAATTAGGTCAGTGTGTGTGTGTGTGTGTGTGTGTGTGTGTGTGTGTGTGGTGTGTCTTATAGATACTGACTTACTTCAGCTAATTTCTAGTAACTTTTGTTGCAAAGTGGCGTTTTACTGCCTGGGCTAAAGTCCAAGGCCTACCATGTACTACCTATGTGACATAGGCAAATTACTCTTATTCTCTCTCAGCCTCATTTGCTTTACCTCTACAAAAGGAATTAATTCTATAATCCCAGGGCTAGATAGATGGTTCAGGGGTTAAGAGCACTGTTGAGTTTGCTTCCCAGTACCCACATGGCAACCATCTGTAACTCCAGCTCCAGGGAATCCAACACCTTCTCCTGGCCTCTGCAGCCATTGCACACTAAATGCACTTTATATACATGTAAGTAAAGCACTCATACACATAAAATAAAAATAAGCAAAAAATGTTATTAAAAATATAATCTCAAACTCATAAATGTTGAAGATTAAATATATTGCATTAAAGAGGATCCTAGATTAACAGTGCCTATTTGCTAGATTTTCTTTATTGCAATGATAATGATATGATATAAAATATGTTGGAAATTCACAAATGAATAAGATAGAATGCCCATCCTTAAGGAGCTCAGAGGCTATTAAGACAGATATTAATACATTAGTGAAAACCAACAGGTACAAGAGAATCGATTAACTCATTCAACAAGTTATTGAGCCCTATACAATATCTCAGACACTAGGAGCATATTGATGGGGAAGTATCCTGGGATCTCCTGCTTCCTGGAACTTGCATTCTTGTGAGGGGAGAGAGAAAGTAAGTGATAGAAATAATCAGTCTGTCCAGAAGTGAAATGTGTTATGACAGGGAAGGAAAATATGCTATAAAATAAGAAAATGAAGAGGGGGCAGGGACACAAGTTAAATGGAGCAGTTCAGGTAAGGCCCTGGTGTAAGATTCATGGAGGTTATGATGACATTTGTAATGACATCCTCAGATGAACTTCCATTGAATCACAGAGGCAGGTCATCCATCTGGCCACAGAGGGAAAGGCTTCTCAGACTGAGTAATAGAATTAAAAAGGGCCAGCAGTCATCAAAAGGCTTACTGAAAACTAGCACATAGAGAGAATGCCTAGGGTGGGCCTTTGGCTTTCGTTTGCAAAGGAAGTACAGGCTCTCCTTAAGCAAAACCTAGGTTTTAAAAAACATTTTATTTATTATTTTTATTTTATGTGTATGAGAGTTTTGCCTGCACGTAAGTGCATTCATGCCATGCAAGGCCTGTGAAGGTCAGAAAAGGGTGTCGGATCCCCTGGAACTGGAGTTAAGAACAGTTGTCAGTCCCCATGTGGGTGCTGGGAATTGAATTTGGGTTCTCTGGAAGAGCAGCCAGTGCTCTTAGCATCTGAGTCATCTCTCCAGCCCCAAAACAAACAACAAATTAACCATTGTTTTAGTAAGATCTGTGTTTTCATATTAAATTTCTTAAAACTATGGCTGCCTTGCCAAGTGTGTGATATACTGCTATTATTGTAGAGAAATTGGTTTTCTGATTGAGATGTTTCTTTAGAGGCACTTGCTGTGCAAGAGGTGGCAGAGCCCCACTTGGCTCAAGGAGCTTTTGCTAGGGAGTCAGAGGACTGTCTGTTGTAATTCACAGAAGTGCTACTGTCTGAAGGTACAGAGAGAAGAAAGGCCTGCTACCGAGGCACAGAGGAGCTCTTATAGGGTGTTCTGCACAACTAGACAGCTTTTCAATTCACTTCAAAATGCTCACAGATTTCTATTACAGAGAAGGTTAAATAGGACTACAGAAGGCTAGGAAGTATAGACTTAACTGAATAAGTACACTGTAGCCCCTACATAATAAATCCAAATATTGCTTTATCTAGAAAAGTTAGCCAACCAGATCATTTTGGGTTGTCACAGCTGGTGGAAGGAAGAGAGAAGGAAGCTGCTAAGCTGCCTAAAATACACAGGACTGCCCCCCAAGAATTATCAGTCCCCAATATCTGTTTTGCTGAGGTTCAGAACCACTATGGTGTTGCATGGAATTATATCTGAGAAAAGGATGATAAAAAACATGGAAAAAGTGAGTGAAAGAGAGAAAGAGAGAGAGAGAAAGAGAGAGAGAGAAAGAGAGAGAAGTGGTACTGCCAGTAGATCATAAGGCCCAATCCTAGTTCCAAAGCACAGTGACCCTCTTAAGGGAAAGCAGTTTTGGAATCTGGGTCATGGAGAGGAGACAGAAAGCAAATTTGGGACCAAAGAGTAAACACGCTTGACACTGAAACCTTGGGAGGTGAGATTCACTTATTAATATTAACAAAGGATGTTCATGTGCACAGAGACATGAACCTGAGTGTTTTTTTCTTGCATGTAGTAGCATCATAACCTTTGCTAACCTGTCAAAGTGTATTCGTTATTTTTCCATTGCTCTGACCAGACACCCAACAAAAAGCAACTTAAAGAAGAAGGATTTATTTTGGCTCACAATTTGAAGGGATACAACCCATCATGACAGAGTAGGCATGATGCCATACAGTCCCATGGTGGTGGGATTGTACAGTGGCAGGTAGGGATACAGAGAAAGAAGCCTTGGTCAGATCCAGTATGGGCTGCAATTCATGAATCACAAGTCCTATAAACCTATCTCCACCAGCTAGGCCCAGTGTTCAAAAGGTTCTACAATCTCCCAGAACAGCATCATCAATGGAAGACCAAGAGTTGAAACACATGAGCCTGTGGGAGAGACTTTACATCCAACCCATAATACTAAGCTTGTCTTGTTATCTTTAAAAAATAGATATTTTCCTCCCTTCCCTGTTAGAAAGGTGGAGGGAGGCAGTGTCTTTCTACAGTGCTGCTTGATGCCTTCACTACTACAGTGTTAAATGTTATTATCACTATTATGATGCCGATAGACAAACAACTGTGGTAATTTGCCACACTGACACCTAAGGGAAAAGGAGAGGCAAGAAATGAAAGAAAAAGGAAAAAATTAGTTCAAATACTTTCCTTAGAGATGCAGTTTTTCTCTTAGCTCTAATTATATTGCTAGTTCCTGGGTTTGATGATGCAGTTGTATTTGTATTTCCCAATCTGGGAATGTCTGAGGGAATTTTCTTAACTCTAAGAAAAGATGAATTGGTTGAGGTATTTTCTAAAATGATTTTCTGAAGATTTTCCTATACAGAGACAGAGTTAAATGAGGCTTTTCATTCATCTTCTCATCTTTTAACTTTTACTTACAAAATAGATAGGCTCTTACACCCTTTCCAGCTGTCATCATATTGGCTTGGATGTTTTAAACTACATGTGGAGGAGTGATAGGTATTATTGTTCCATCAATAATACCTATCACTTCTGCTGAAAATGATGAAATTGTAGCTTCACCCTAATGGTGTAGGGTAAAACATTATCATTCCCCAAGAGCAGGGACATCATTGCATGGCATTTTCTATACTGCCATTTGAGCATTTTGTTAAAGCACCTGATTCTGTTGTATGGTAGTGTATTTCTTAAGTTTACCTATAGATCAAATCTTGATCTAGTCTTCCATACTGTGTTCCAAAATATAATTCCAAAACATAGTGAAACTCTTAAGAAACAGTAAAATTAGTGTTATATAATGACCCAGATTGAGAGCAGATGAGGGAATTTTAAAGTAGGTGTGTGCAAGGGTAACTTTACTTTGACAGTTTTCTATCTTACATGCATTTCATGAACAATTCTTTGCCCAAAGCATACTTTATTCCTTGAAACAACCTTCTGCTTTCATTTCCAATGAAGGTTAAAAGATTCTTGTGGCTGTGTCTTGGCATTGAATTTCTGCATTGCTTCATAATCGTGGGCTAGGTATGGCTGAACTCTTCTAGACGCAGTTCCTTGAAAGAAGAGGAATTATAGTGTATTCATGGTCTCACTGCCAACTCCACAGTGCAATGTGCAGCACAGAATAAACACTTTAAGAAGTTTAATGAATATGATAGAATTAATGAATAATAAACAGTTCTTGAGTGCCTGTTAAATATTACACTGAGTTCTAGAAGTTAAAAGATATAGTATCTCAAAGATATTCAGTCTATCTAATATAGAAGGTAGTCACATCCTAGGGAGATAGGTTCACTATCTGCACTCAGTGACAGCAGTGAAAGCGTAGAAGATTTGGCAGAGGGAAGCAATCATATAATATTCTTTACTAGCTTCAAGAATGTCAGTGTAATTTTCAAATGAAACCTTAGCAAACTTCCAAAACTGGTTTGTGGTTTAGTAAAAAATAATTCTTCCTAAACCTGATTTGAGCTTTCTTGTCATCCATGCCACACTAAACTGTCTAAATAAGCAGTTCTCCTAAGAAATTCAAAGGTAAAACAATCATAGAACCTCACTGTTTCCCTACTCCTAAATGATATAACTTGTCCCTTCAAGTTATCAAGAAAAATAGAGTGCTAATGCCAAGTCATTTCTTAGAGTAGTCAATGGCAGAATATTTGCCTAAAAATATTTGGTCAACGTGTAGATTACATTGTTACATAAATCTGAAAGATGCAAGCCACAGGTCTTAAATGCTATCTGGCTTTGTACTGCCGTAGCCAGGCTTGTTCTCTAGCTGAGTCAGTTCCCATTAGGGCTTTTCTTTGCAGTATGTTGAAAGCATTTGCTTTTTCCTTATTTGGGGCTATAAGTATATCAGTGATTGATATAGAACAAGAATTCTTGAACTCTATTTCAAATTCAAATCATCTAGTTCTTCAAGTACTTAACATTTTTATACACAGGGTCATGAATAAAATAGCTCAAATGGTTCAATTCAAGCAGCCACAACTGGGAACACTACATGTGTCAGTTTCACTAGCGATGAGAATCAGGAATTAGAAGTACAGCTAGCAGTTTCCTCAAACTATGGAACCTGAGCTTATATAGCATATGCCAAGAAAGAACTTGCCTAATTAAAATTGATGGAAAATATCATTCCAATAATTCAGATAATAGGTCTGCATCACAATGCATTGGGTTGATAATCTAACATTTCACCTTGCTTGTTCAGTTCTTAAATGTAAGTTAGAAACTTAGAATCACAGCCATATTATGCAGCCTTTGCCAAATAACATCCTAAATACAGCTATTTTGTAGATGTCTGTCCAAAATAATATTTAAAAGAACACATATAGTCTAGTAGTGTGGTCCCATGCTTCTAAATTTTCTTCCATTTAGGGAGAGACCATACAATAATTCATATATGGAAGGATGATCCTAGAATACTCATTATTTAAGTTGTTCTGTCATACACCTAAATGCATTGGTCAGGGGGGTTAGTATCCCCTTTTTCAGAGTTGAGAACAACTAAATCTTCTTGATGACTTAATGACTTAGGAGATTACAAAGTAAGTTTTTAAACTTTTTTTTTTTATTTTGGGGCTAGAGAGATGGCTTAGCATTTAAAAGCACTTACTGCTCTTGTAGAGGACTGGGGTTTGATTCCAGACTCACACATGGCAGCTAACAACCATCTGTAACTCCAGTTTTAGGGGATCTGACACCCTCTCCTGGTCTCCTTGAATGTTGCACAATACGGGTACATTTACATACATGCAGGCAATGTATTCATACACCCAGCCATGTGGGAGCTGGGAACTGAACCTGGATCTTCTGCAAAAAGCAGTCAGTGCCCTTCAGCCCTGTAAGGTTTTCTTTTTAAAGGCTTGACACCTTAGCACATTCTCCTGCAATAGAAAATAACCATGTATAGTTGACACATTAACAGTTGTTGTTCTGGATATATTTTTCCTTAATGTTGAATCTAGAAGTTTTACTTAATTAAACATGCCCAGAGCTTCTTGTAGTAAAATGTCCACATCAAGCCCAAGTCAAGGCTTTGCTTGTCAGTTGTATCTTTTCCTTGTGGAACTATTAGGAACAATTGCTTGATATTTATATCATAACTTTGAAGCTCCAGAATCTATCTTATAACTATTTTTATAATTCCATTTTTCTTATTTAGAAATATGAAATAAAATACCACCCAAAAAGCTGGATCAAAAATGTTACAGCCTTAGCTTGGGCACTAAGACAACAGTCCAAATAGGCAAGTTATTCTGATTTTTTATTTTTCTTTATCTATTAAAGGCAAGACAACAATGCATCACAATTATTTTGAAGCTTAAATGAAATTAAATATGTATACAAATGTGAGATACAACTGCAGCAAATTAGCCAAGAGTGATACAAGTAGTCTGAAGTCCAACCCGAGAAAAGAAGGCGGGTGACTGAAGTGAACATGTAATTTATGAAAAGCAACATCACTGCCTGGCAATGTTTGAACTGCTCTTGAAGTTCAAGTCTCTTCCACTTGAGATATGGAAGGACAAATCAAGGAGAAAGGGCTCAATAGATCTTCAGACTGCTGTGGCTGTTGCTCCTGTCAGAGCTTTAACACCAACTGAATATGAGGTAAAAGATATTTAGAAAGCATGAGAAAAAAAAAAAAAAAAGACAACAGACAAAAATCCGGGGAAAATCCAAGTTTAAGACATTCTTTTAAAACTTGTGAACAGAAAACACTCTTTTGCTTGCCTACTTTGGTGTTGGAGTAATGGATCCTTTATCAAGCAGACATCTGTTCCCTGTGAAGGACGATGAGGACATTAGACCAAGAAAATGATGGCTCGATGTAGGGTCTTAGCCACCTGTTGTAGAGCCCATGCTTGAACTAGCTTGTTCTTCTTGTTGAAATTCACAGTCGTGTGGGATTACTTTTGAACAAAGAGCTCTTTGAATTGTCTATTGGAAGTTGAACGCCTTCCTCTACCTCAGCTCTCTAAGTGTGTAAGGTATGCATTTGTATACCTTGACTTATCTTTGTATACCAATGACTTATCTTCCTATCTTCATCTCCCCGTTATTTGTTCATCTGTTCTATATGTATTTCAAAATAATCTCAAATCTGTCTTGTGAGGATAAATATTTATTAAAATACTCAGTCCCTTGTCAGAAAAAAGACCTTCCCCCAGCCTAACACTTTGTGTCTACTGTTTCCACTCTGTGTTCCTTTAGATAAAAATTTTGAATTTTCTGTACTTGACATACATTTCTTTGTCTCTGAATCACTCCTAAATCCATTGCTGTTCTAGCCACTACAATCTTTCTTAATCTAATTTTGCATCCTCCAGAAGACATTACTCAGGCTTTCTCTTTGTAACTGCCATATTTGTATCATTCTTATTTTATCCCTGGTTATCAAAATGTTTATTTAGCATTGTACACGTGTTTCACCAATGAAATGTCCTCATCTTTTCAACCCCCTGAACATAAAACCGTGTTTCTACCCTCTGATTTGAGCTGGACTGTTCGGGGCCATATTTCTCATCCTTTTCTTTGGTCTGCCATTTTTCAGAGGGCATTTCACTATCTCTCACTTACTTTATCATTCTTATTTCCCTTATCTTTTGCATTTTCCTGAATTTCTCATTAGAACATAAAAGGTCACAGATAGCCAAAGTATAGAGATCAAGAGTCTACCAAATGCTGGTCCTTGGACAGGATCCCTGTATTAAACTTCACACACCCAAGGCTCAGGGACAATTGAGGAAGAGGTGGTGGAAAGATCGTAAAAGCCAGGGAGGAGGTGCATGACCATCTGGAAACAGAATCCTACAAGCTTCTGGGAATCTGCTCATATGATTCTATGGCAACGGTGCCAGCATACAAAAGTCCCATGCAAACTCAGGGAGACAACCCAGCATAGAACTTGGAAAACAAACAGCAGACCTCAATCTTATTGAAGGAATGTTGGCAACTGATTGCTGCTAGATGAAGAAGAGCTGATTTCCTAAAACAAGAGATTCTAGATAGGTTGACTAGACTTAGTGGACAGATTTGCACTGGGGACACTGACAAACCAGTGGGCCTTAACAGGGATGACAGAGTATATGGGCCCCAGTCGGGCAGGGGCTATGGGAGGGTACCAGTGGGGATGAGGGTATAAAGATTATTCAGAGTGTTTGAGATGTTTTGTATGAAATACACAAAAAATTCAATTAAAAAAGTACTTCCTCTAAAATGTTTCCAAAGTAGGCCTTTGTGTGACATTCTACAACCATATAAGTCTGAGAGTATATGTATTTCTCCATCACATGTATATAATCATTTGCTGGACACAGAGTATAGATTCAGATTTTTTCCTTTGGTATTTTAAAATAGTATTTTATTTTCTCTTGATAATCAATTTTTCTATAAGATTTCATTCATAATTCTGACCCTTTGTAAGTAATAAACCTTTTCTTCCTGGAAGGCTGTAAAGAATTCCCTTTGCCCTAAGTTTACTATGATACCAATCTCCTGGGCTTGTGAGCTGCCAGTCCTGGAGACTTGAGGAAAGGAAGGTATGAATACTCAGGGAGCCCACCAGCCTTACTGGTATTCTCCAGCTCCCTACTATACTGGGCTTTGGAATCTCCCACAGGGGTGTTGATGCTAGTTTTTGTGGTCTTCCCAGGCAATGCAGTCTAGAGCAGAATTTAAAAGCTGAACTTCAGTCTTCTCCCTCACTGCTGTCTTGGCCTGCTCATTATACCAGATGTTCTTGACCCTACCAGTGCATGACAGCTGCTGACCTCCCAGGACGTCCTTAGTTTCTGTTATGGGTACTGCATGTGCAGACTATAGGTTCTGTAGTTTCTCCAGGGTTGATGTTGAGGAAGGAAGTCAATGTTCATGGCTAGATCAAAGGACTAGATGTCTCCTCAGCAGTGTTTCATACCGTTGACAAACCTTCCTCCTAAAATATCGACCTTGGCTTTGTGGTAGCACATACACAGGCTCCATCTTTCTCTGGATGTCCCTCTGCTTTGCCTACTCCTGTTCCTTTCCAAGCCTTGCTTTTAAGTTCTGCTCTTCACAACCTCTTGGAAATAGTCTCTTGATGCTAAAATCCTAAATTATATAATAAAAAAAATGCAAAATGCATCCAAACTTACCTCATTCTTCCTGACAGCTCCTCCTGACTGACTTCTATCAGCAAAGAGTCAATTTTCCAAGCCAGAATCAATGTATCCTTCTTGATCTTTCACTCAGGCTCTTGTATCTAATAACCAAATTCTATTGGTTCTACCTCCTCATCACATCTAAGATCCAAGTTCTTCTCTATTCCTACTTGTCTGCTTTATCCAGATCGCTAGTATGACTTACCTGCAATACAGATGGATTACATAACAGTTCCAGCATTGCCTTCTCCTTCCTGTTCTATTACATTCAGTACAGTTAAAATGAAGCTTTTAATTCTTCAGTTCTCAAACATTTTGGTCTCAGGTAACCTTTCTTTGACTGACTGATTGGTTGGTTTTTTGAGACAGAGTTTCCCTGTAGCCCCAGATGGCCTGGAACTCTCTATGTAGATCAGCCTGGCCTCAGTCTCACAGAGATTCACCTGCCTCTGCGTTCCAAGTTCTGGGACACCATGCCCAGCCCTTAGCTTTCTTAAAACCTCCTGAAGGCCCCAGAGAGCTTTACTTGTATACATTGGATATAGATAATTGGTATTTGTCTTGTTAGAAACTTAAACTGAGAAAATTTAAAATACAAGAATAACGTAAGTATATATTGTAAGAACCATCAGGTTAATGACATCATTCATTATGTAACTTCTGGAAAACTATTGCACATGCTTAAAAAAATAAAAGTTTAGGGGCTGAAGGATGGTCCAGTGGTTAAGAGGGCATACTGCTCTTGTAGAAGACCTGAATTCTCTTCCCAGCACCCTTGTCAGGTGACACACAACTGCCTGAATTCTAGTTCCACTGCCCACTTCTGGCCTCCACGGCACCTGCACTCATGTTCACATACTTGCCCATACACCCCGCCACACACAGAATTAAAAATAAAAAATAGAGCTTTGAAAAAGAGAATTTAAAAGGTAAAGGATGTCTTACTATTATCATGAAGATAACTTTGAATTCACAGATACTCTGAAGGTCTTGGGACCCTCCCAGGGTTCCATAGACCTGCTTTAATGATGTGTTCTCTAGTTTGTCCATCTGATCTCTTTGTTTCCATTTAAGTCACTGTACTGCTTTACTACAGTCTTTTGGGATGAAATTTAAAAAACAAGGTACACAGATTCTTACCGATTTAGCTTCTGTCCGTCTCTGTGATGCCTCTCCTCTGCACTCTGCTTCAAATGTGCAGAAGGCCTCCCAGGCTCCAGCATCTGTTTTCTCCTCTTCAAACCACTGTTCCTGCTTTTCACCTGGTCTGCAATACCTGTGGCCCCTACTTAGCCTCTGGACTTAGCTTTGCCTAAAAGCTTCCGTGAAATCAGTTCCCTCCTCTTGTTTCTTCAGTGTAGCTCAGTTTTTTCTTTTCTTTTGTGTCAGTGGTTGACTTACATCTATCTCCCTCACAGGGCTGCAAAATCCTTGTTTCTTGACCATCTTGGATTCCTAGCACAGTGCCTATTACTTAATAGATGGTCAATAGCCTTTTTAAATCAATGGTTTGAAAAAAATCAAGTATAACAGCATTAGACATTTGTAACTGACTTAGTGAACTATTGTTATGGTTTTATAATGTGTAATAATTTTCATCTTCAATTTAATATTGCATTTAAAGGTGTAAGCTATTAATTATGAATGCTACTGGGTGTATGAGAGAAATCAACATACTTAATGGTTGAAGAGTGTAGGAGGAAGTGCAGCCTGAACAACCTGTGCATGCGTGCTGCAAACGTGCCAAAAACATCCGGCTGAGTCTAACCTGGACTCTGCCAAAGGACATGGAGATGGCTGACACAAGATGGCTCAATGGAGAGGGCCAATGAGGATCAGACATGATCTGAGAAAGCCTACTGGGGGCAATGGGACACCGGGACGGGGGATATAAGGGAGCCCCATATCCTCAATAAATGAGTCTGCAGCTGCTCACACTGCCTGCTTCTCACTTGACTCCCTGTATCTGTGTCGTGACTCCGCACCACTCCACCCCCGCCCGGAGGGCCCCAGGACACCCGCAACATCAGAGTACTAAGTCTGATGATTGTATTTACCTTCAACCCAACCACCAAATAAAACATTCGAATAGTGGGGCTACAGTGTATCAAGAAAAGTAGAGCATGTATGTGTGACTATGTCTTGGTCACTTAGAACTGTGGAATGTTTGCCTGTAGGCAATCTTCCTATGCCAACAATAGATTAATATAGGATCAAAGGACCAGAAGAGACACTGTATGGAAATTCTCCACAATGCTTTTGCATATGTAAACTTCTCAGAGGAGGGTGTATGCACAGCTTTCATTTTTGAAAGAGAAACAGGATTCAGAAAACTAAAATAAACTCATTTTATGATTGATGAATTGGTCTCAGTATGTAATACACTACTTCATTTCAATGAAAAAACAGCAGTGAACTTAGGTGCAAGATCAGTGTCCCGAGTCCATTTTATAATGACATTTTCATACCCCCTATAACTGAGAATTCTTTATTGAACTTATAGAACTCTGTACTGTATGGAATATAAACCTCTGAGGATGTGAATCTTTCTGAGTCAGACAACTGCTCTGAAAGTTGACTTAAAAAGCGGTAATAGACAAATGTAGACGTAAATTTTCAAGCCAACTCTATTAAATTGCTTTCAAAAAAGGCGTGCTTGGAAAGTGTTAAGATCAGATTTTAATTGCTGATTAATTCTATAGACAAATAATTCTTAATACCTATAAGTATTAATGACATTCTTATTTAAGTAACTCTTAACAAGCTGATTAATTTATAATGTATGTATTAGTTTATACTTCTATCTGGAGTGCATATATTTTATTGCAGTTGTAGTTTGGTAGCACAACAACATTAAAGAGAAAAGCATTTAAAAATGAAAATGAATAGGAAAAATAAGATTAAATGTTTCCCATAATATTCTAATGTCCATTTATTAAAACGCATTAAACCTTGTTATTTTTCTTCCCAGGTTAGAGTTCTTTTCTCATTTTTATTATCTTTGTCCACTTCAGAAATATTCTTTGGAACAGGCTATTTTCTGAATATATTAGAGCCTGAAGGTGCCTTCAATCAATGGGCTCTAGCTTAAATTGTTGTCTTTTCTTTCTTTTTCTGTTTTGAAAGTTCACCTCAAGAAAAGCTTGTTTTTTATTGAAGTACTATCTAAACGTGCATTTTCTCCTATATTTGTTTAGTGTTTTAGGTTACTGTGAAAAAACTATTTAAAGACTAGACCACTGGCCTATAATCCAATCTAAAAAAGTCAACTTAATATGTTTTATTTTCCAAACAAAGAAATCAGGCTATCTCCAAATTCTGAAGAAGAAATGACAAAGGTACAACTACTGTATTTGATCAGACACTTTGGGGTTTTCACTTGAATGTTAGGCTATTTGGTTTTAGGAAAATTATAGTAGTAATAATGGAAATATTTAAAACAACAGCTAGCATACCTATTCATTACATTTTGTGCCTGTACTGTCCAATATATTTCCCACTAGCTACATAACTACTAGCATTTGTAATAAATTCATGCCACCTGTTGAAAAGTAGCATTTTGGAAATATATGATTAAACAAAATATTGTTAAAATTAGTTATATTCATAACACATTTTTATAAAAGAATTTTACTGAATTTTTGTGATTTTCATACAATATAGTTTGATAGTACTTAGATTCCCTCCCTTCTCTGCACATCTTGCCCCCCCACTCTGTGTACTTTCTTATATATATGATATGACTTATAGAGTCTGATTTGTGTCCCCAAACACCCTTCAGTGTAGATCCATCCACTGGGCCCACCAAGAGTCCCATTCCTGTAAGGCGTTGTCTTTCCCCATCCCAGCAGCCATAAATTGCCAAAAATGTCTTAGGTTAGGTTGGGATTTCTTACTTCCCATGTCTATGCTGGGATTTTGTCTGATTTGAGCTTGTAAAGGACTTGTGTATGCTATCACCATTGCTGTGAATTCATTGACCAATGTGCAGAGAACAACAGGCCACAGAGTGCTGATTCCAGAATAAGACACCTATTTCAAACCTCTGCCTCCATAGGCTCAGAGATCATTGTAGAAAAGGGGGCTGAAAGATTATAAGAGACAGAGGGAGTGGATGACCACAAGGAAACAGAGTCTTCCAGACAAGCTGGTCAGTTGCTCATAATTTGTATTTTAATGAAATTACATGAATATTTAAACTTATATAAGTTGTTCGTGTTGTGTTTCTGTTGAACAGCACTGTGTAGGCCTTCACATCACTCTAACCTCAATCCTTACAGCTACCCTAGGAAGCATATTTTTGATATTTTCATCTTAAAGAAAGACAATCACAATCATGGAGATTCAATAACTGTCTCAGGTTATTCCTGATAGAGCTATGACTCAACCCAAGTTCTGCCATTAGCCTCAGTCTCTAGTGCTTTTGATGGCTGTCTCATGCATTCTTTCTCTTACCAGTGACAACAGCATGATTGAATATGCTTCTTCATATTTTTTTTAGATCTTGATTTCTTACTATGTAATAGAGCAACTTGAAAAATCTCATACATTTTTAAATACATTCATTTAATAGATGTAATGGCTGAAATTATAGCCCCAAAGTATGTGCATCCATATAAGCAAGGGCATCATTGACTGCACTTAATAAATCATGGGACTCAATGTTTTTAGCCCATGCATTGATTATGCAAAGAATTTTATTGAAATTCCACTATTAGATTTCTATCTCTCCTGATGTCATTAAGTTGTTCTTGCAAACTAATTGAATGATGTTGCATTTTATATTTTTATCAAATGTTTCTTACTGGAATTCTTTGTTTGAAAGATCTTTAAACAGCTTTTTAAATGGTAGTAGACTCTTAGAGGCAGGACACATAATTTTCAAGTAGAGTCTATGGAAAATTTGCCATAAATTTATCCTTAAAATGTTTTATGTTCTAATTGATAAAGATGACACCTTGTTATAAAATTATTTCTGGTGTGCATACTATTGTCAACTACTTCTCATCAGAGAGATCAGTCAATTCATAACACTTGTTCTCTACCCAAAAGATGCACACATTTAAAAAAAACTTTGTTATTTTCTAGGATACTTTTTAATACTTAGTGACAATCATATTTCAAGTATTATGAAGATTCTACCAGGATCTACATTTTACAAATAATTAGTACAGAGTTCACTGTACTGATGACCATATGTAGGAAAAAGAACGAATTGTTTCCTCCTGCTACATTCTTAGCACAAAACAAAGCACTTCTGACGACATGAGATACATGCATCTCCTCCCATGTGTCAATTCTCTGCTCTACCCCAACCAGGAACTAAGTACTCTATAATTCAATTCAATTCAACTCAATTCAGTTCAATTCAATTCAATTCAATTCAATTCGGACAGTGACTAGAGTTAGTACAGACAGCACATGTTAAAGATTCAGTCCCATAAGACTTTTTCCCCCTTCAAATGCCCGTTACAAGCAGTGCCTTACCAGCTTACCCAAGTCCACAAATTACAGTCCCATGATCTCATCATTGGCATACTCAGGAAAGTGCTTTATTTATAATTACTCATTATAAAATTATATTTTGAAGAAAGATACAACTCAGTAGTAACCAGATGGAAAAGATAAAGAGCTTGCTTATATATATGACCTATCTCAGGAAACTAGCTTCTTAGCTTTCAAGTGTTGAAAACTCTCAATTCAAAGTTTGTTTTGGATATACTTCACCATAAATTGGTTATTATCTCAATATACCAGCCTTCTCCCCTTTCCAGGGATGAGGGATAGCCTGAAGGTTCCAAATATTTAATCATTCATTGGTCCTTCAAATGATCAGTATAGGAGGCCACCTAAAGTCACCTCATTAGAACAAAAGGCATTCCCATCACCCAGGAAATCCCCAGGGGTTAGTAGCTTTGTATCAGGAATCAGGGTCAAAGACCAAATATTAGAACAAACAGTGCACCTAGCACCTCTGTTGCTCAAGAAATTATAAGCATTTTAGGAGTTCTGTACCAGGAGCTGGGGGCAGAGAGCAAATTTATATTTCCTATTAAACTACAGTAACACGATGACATTTTGTTACACCATGCACTTTTTACCTTCAATTCTTTGTTCAGCTTGACTGTACTGAATGAATTCCACATATGATGCTTTCTCCGTAACCTTAGCTTTGAAATACTTTAAACATATTTTTAAAGATTTATTTTTATTATTTTATTTGTGTGTGTTTGTGAGTGAATGCCACATGTGTGCAGGTGCCCACAGAGACCAGAAGAAGGTGTCAGATCCCCTGGAGCTGGAGCTACAGGCAGTTGTGAGCCACCGGACAGTGGTGCTGGGAACCAAACCCAAATCCTGTGGAAGAGCAGCAAGTACTCTTAAACACTGAGCCATCTTTCTAGCCCCTGAAATACTTTTTTTAAAAATCCTCATTTTAAAAGTCGTTCTGCCTTTGGTTATACTTGCATAAATTTTCCCTCAAACATCATTTTCATTAAATGATTCCTATGAACAAATAGATTCTCTGGTCAGTATATATTATATAGATGAGAAGCTTACAAAATTAATTCATAATGGTTTCATTACTGAAGTGATTTATGACTTAAAAAATTAGAAAATATTTTAAATGAAATGATAATGAAAACATAGCATGCCAAAATTTGGGAGTACAGTTAAAGCAGTACCCTCAAATATGTATATATTAAAAAGAAAGACATAAAAATCAGCGATTTACCAGGCCCAGAAAGACAAACACTGCTTGTTCTGTCTCATATGTGGATCATAGTGTTTATGCTTTAGTTTTGTGAATTTAATGTAGAGTACACCTAGAAGCTAGGAAACTAGAAAGAGGATTTGGGGGAGGGGTGCAGAGATACTTTAGGGGAAGGAAGATAGCAGAACATAGGCAGCAGAAACAGGAAGTGCTGGGAATGAAAAGTTTAAACGGGGGTGGGAGGGTGGGGGGTGGCGAAAGAGGTAACAGAGCAGGGACAACCAGGACAGGCATGTGTGAGGGTGCCACATGAAAAGTTACTGGTTAGTGACCCAACTAAAAAATATAAAACAGAATTAGAAGAGAGACACTCAGCATGGCTAGATAAAGTTTGTCCTAGAACCACTGGGTTACAGGATAGAGCTCAGTGTCAAGTGTGGAGTATCCTCTTGGGAATTGTTGATCAGGGAGGCCACAGAGGTCCCCCAAACAATACAAGATCTTGCCATTCCTCTTGGCTACCCACAAGAGCTAAATGATAAGACCCTAGTGCTGAAGACACTACAAATCTTGCTCGTAAGATATAAAGAAAGCAAATCAGATTGAGCTATATATTTTTCTCGCTGCTTGTTAGCTTTCATGCAAGTTGCTGGAGGAGAAAAATCATCAGTGGTCTTGCCCAGCTGTTAACCCCAATGCACTGTAATGCCAAGCTGCCAGACAAGATATATCCATCTGTGCAATAGTGGAATTACTGCATGGCTGTTATGGAGTAACCGATGGTTCTTGATTGGATTTGAGGCCTACTCCACGGGAGGGAACTCATGTCTAGTACTGTTAATTTGACCAAAAATCCATGTTTGGGATGTCATGGGCCTACAGAGGGCAGTGCTTACCAATGCTGTTTAGCTAAATTGATATAGTGTCAAACTGACTTCTAAATGCATTTATAGTCACAGACAAAAGCTACTATCATTCTTAATCAGAAAAGTCTCTCTTTGCAGTGGATGGTGTTGAAACCAGAGACTAATAGCTAATCAAAAGATGGCATTTTTCAGCCCTTCTCCCCGTCTTCTGGCTCTTATATTCTTTTTTTCAAAAAAATTTAATTTTAATCATGTGTATATGTGAGTGGGTGAGTGTAGGTTTGTGCATGTGAGTGCATTGTCAGCAGAGGCCAGAAAAGGGCATTGGAGCCACTGGAGCCAAAGCTGGAGCTACAGGTGATTGTGAGTCATCTGATGTGGACTCTGGGAATCAGTCTCTGGTCCTCTGCAAGAGCAATAAGTGCCCTTCACTCCTGAACCATCTTTCCAGCCCTCTCTTGCATTCTTTCAGGCCTCTTTTCTATAGTGTTCCCTGACTCTTACAGGGAGTGATATAAATGTCTTCTTTAGGACTGAGCACACAGCTATCATTTCTTATAAGAACTTTGAGTAGCCATGTATTTCATGGGGCACTGACGGGTGAAAAGGAGATAGGAGAAGGGATGGGGAGAGTAACCAGAATACATTTTATACGGGTATGAAATTGTCAAAGAACAAATTTTTAAAAAGACAAAAAAATCAGTCGTTTAAGTTTGTTCCTTGGGAAGATAGAAAAGATGAGCAAATTAATTCACAGTAAATAGAAAATAGGAAGTAATAAATCGAAAGTGGAGATCAATGAAATGGAATGCAAAGAACAGGGGAAAACTAATAAAGCTGAAAGCTGGAAAAGCAATGAAATTATTAAATCTCTGGTATTGCTGCTCAAAGGAAAAAAGAGAAATGCAAATTATCAGTGTTTGGAAGGAGAAAGGGTATGAGCGCCTAGCCAAAGAGTAAGACAAGAAAAAGCAGTGAAACAAAACTGAGAGGAAAGTAGCAGTACTGCCCCGTTCATAAACAACATGATTGTTTGCAGAGAAAATTCTAAGCAAAAGACATGTTCCACCACCACAAAATGAATTAGAACTAACAATTGAGTTTTGGAATACAAGGACGGGACATATTACAAATCAGAAACTTGCTGTCCATAGAAAATGGTCTTAATTGAACTCTAGTATTAGATTGGCTATATGAGTTTTTAAATTAAATTTGTTCTTTGACAATTTCACACGTGTATAATGAGTATTGCCTGCTTTCATCCCCCACAGTCTCCCATCTCCCATCTCCCTATCCCACTCTTCCCTACAAATCTCTCATGCGTTCATGTCTATTCATTTTGTTTTGTGACCTACTGAATTTAACCAAGGCTGTATGAATAACCATAGGTTTGAAGCTATCTGTTGCAGTGGGCTCAGCAGCATGTGTACAACTGAAACAATAATGTCTCCTCTCTTAGGATCTGTCAATAGTCAATAGCTCAGCAGTAAGGACCTGATGAGCGCCTCCCTTTTCTATGGCCGATTATTGACCAGACCACTCTTGTGGAACCCAATGCAGATAACTTCAGTTGTGAGTTCATAATTAGAGTCTAGGTACATGCATATACATACAAACAATGATAATCAGCCAGTAATTTATACTTTCCCTTTTTAGATTACTGATCAGATTGAAGAAAACAATTCATTCACTCTTTTTGTCCCAGCAAGTGAACAGAAAAAGTAAAAGAAAAAGCTATAGGGGCTGGAGAGATGGCTCATGGTTAAGAACACTGACTGTTCTTGTAGAAGACCTGGGTTCAAATCCCAGCACCCACATGGCAGCTAACAACTGTCCATAACTCCGGTTCCAGGGGATCCAACAGCCTCTTCTGTCCTCCATGGGCATTGCACAACAAGGGTGCACTTACCTACATGCAGGCAATACAATCATACACACAAATTAAAAGTAAAATATTTAAAAAAGAAAAGAAAAAGATATAAGCAGAGACTAAACCTTGACTGGATAGCTAGGCATGGTAACGCACACCTTTAATCCCAGCACTCGGGAAGCAGAAGCACATGGATCTCTGTGAGTTCAAGGTCAGCCTGGTCTACATTGTGAGTTCCAGGCCAGCTGGGGCTACAGGGAGACACTGTCTCAAAAAGACTAAAAAAATAAAAAATCTTGGAGCAGAACTTAGGAGTGCATCACCACAAGAACTTTCTAATGAGTTTAAGACATATGAACTCTGGGCTTTATTTATAAGGAATTGGGTGGTTATAGAGTAATCATTATTTTTAAGAAGACTGAGTATCTGCTTGCAGCATATGTGCATACACTAATATTAGGTGTGTGACGTAAGTCAGATGAGTGACTTGTTAATTATCTTTTTGTTCTTTGGTTTTTAAAATAGCTTTGTTGAGGTATAATTAACTGAAAA
>NW_008335967.1:5305307-5321450 GCF_000622305.1 Nannospalax galili | reverse complement strand
TATATGTATATAACATGAAAATACCATAGGCAAAACAAACATTTCACCTCCAAAAGTTTCCCCATTCCCATTCTCTCTCTAAATATATATAGCTAATGAATATAAAAATACACATAAATAATAAATGCATATATTTAGTATGAGATCAACCTTTAACTTTTTTTAACTTTTATTTTATGTGTATGAATGTTTACCTGCATGTATATAAGTTCACCACATGCATGCAATGGCCACAGAGGCCACAGAGGCCACAGAGGCCAGAAGAGAGTATCAGATCCTTCAGAACTGAGTTACAGCTAGTTGTTACTCACCATGGGAATACTGGGAGCTGAATCTGGATCCTCTGCAAGAGCAGCCAGTGCTCTTAACTGCTGAGCCATCTCTCAAGTCCCAGAGTTCAACCTTCTTAACAGATTTTTTTAAATTTTAAGTATATTTTATTGTTTTTCTACATTTTATATAATAGATCTTTTTTAAATTATTTATTTAATAACTACGTACTTCGAAGAATTTCATTACAACAGCATTAACATATTCAATAACAATTTCCAGAGCTAAGATGCATCTGTTTCAAGATTGGCTATAAATTTTTAGGTTTACAGTTGAATTAATACAGTTATACAATATTGTACTCAGTATAAACCCTTTAAGACATAAAATTAAATGAGGTTTTAGCCTTTTCAAAAGATCTTCATTTCATTATTAAAAATACACAGTTTCATACAGAAAAACTCATTTTTAATGCAATTGACACTAAGATGTTTGCACATGCATTTCTAATCTCTATATATCTGATTATTACTAGTCATAGTCGGCTACTTTCTGAGCTCCTTGGCATCTGAGCATGGATATAAAGTCATCAGGTAGATATCAATGGTAATGTTTTTCACATCTACTAATTATTAAGGAGCAATTTTTTATGCTTCGAAGAGTTATTATTTTTTAATCATTTTTAAAAAATTTTTTAACAACTACATGATTAGAAGAAGCATTTAACAACAGCTTTAACATATTCAGTAACATACTCCAAAGCAAGAGTACATCTCTTTCACAAGTGGGTGCAAGTTTCTAGGTTCACAGTTGAATTTTAATACAGTTATATATTATTGAACTCAGTATAAGTAAGCCCTGTAAGACATAAAATTTGATGAGTTTTTAACCTTTAAAAAAGATCTCCATTTCATTTTAGAATATATTATTCCTTGCAGAAAGACTCATTGTTTTTTGCCACTAACACTGAGATGTTGGCGCTTGCATCTCTAATCTGTATGTATCTGATTATTACTAGTCATAATTGGTTGCACTTGGATCCTTGGCATCTGTGTATGTCTATAAAGTCATCGGGTAAATTTCAATGGCATTGTTTATCACCTTTACTAATTAGTATGATGTAAATTTCCATGCTTCCTCCTCAAATATACATTTTTTAATGTTTAACATTTTAAACAGTTTTAACATTTAACAGTAGCAATAGCAATAATATTAGCTCTAGGCACTGTGTTGTAAGCAGATCTCTTAAACATCTTCTCAACGACTTTATATAAAAACTCCCCCATTAACTCCCCTCACAGTCCTTAGCAACTGTCATTCTAATTTCCGCTTCTATGACTTTGACTACTCTATTTACTTCACAAAGTAGAATTATATAGCATTTGTCCTCCTGTGACTGACTTGATTCACTTAGCATAATGACTTCAAATTCTGTCATGTAGATATTGTTACCATATTTTAGATATGGGGGGACAATATTGCAATTAATGTAGAGTGCAGCTGACTTTTCAAGACCTCATTTCAATTCTTTTGGACATATACCCAGTAATAGTATTGCCAGAGCATATGGAAATTCTTTTTTTAATTAAACAAAAACAGTCATACTGTTTTCCATAACAGCTATAACATTTTACATTCCCATCAACAATGCACAAGGGTTCTGGTTTCTTTATGTCTTCAACAACTCTTATTGTTGTTTGTTCAAATATTGATAATAACCAGTCTAACAGGTGTGAGAGCACATATTGCACTGGTAACTGCCAGTTTTTTGATTTGTTAATTTTTCTAAAAATTCATCATTGTAAGTTATTTATATATTTTGCATATTAACTACATATTTATTTCAATGCTTTTAAGAAAATTCTAGCTTTATTGGAATTCTTCATTTCAGCCCCTACAAATCCATGTAATTTTTTGTCTTGTTTTTAGGAGATGAGGTCTCGGTATGTTGCTAGAGGCTGAATTCAAACTCCTGGGCTTAGCCTCCTGAACTAGAAATGGGAACTCTAGCCATGTGTTACCATGCCTGGCTTATATTGACATGGAGTTTTGAGACAGAGGCTCTTGCTTTTGAAATGATAAATGGAATGGTACATTATATGTTTAGTTGGTTGGAATGAAGAATTGATAGAGGCAAAGGAAAAGCATATAAAATCTAGAAGAAAAAAATCCACAGAAGGGTATTTCTCTAAAGTTCTATAAACCATTATCTTTTATGAGACAATTTGTATCCCAGAATGAAGATTTGTGGCCTACTGGACAGAATCTAGGTTTTTAGGTTGATGATTCTCTGAATATTTCAGCCAGATGGTTCTGCAGGCTGGATGCCATCTGACCAGGCAATGTTTAGTTAGATCATTTAATTCTGTGTTTATTAAAACTTGTTCTTTTCTGGCAACATATTGTGCCTTTTTAAAGCCTTTACTTGGCAAACTGCTGAGATTTGGGGTGGTGATTTTTTTTAAGTATTTCACTAGGGTTTCCAGAGAGCATCCTCTCCTACATCTTCTAGCCTGTACAGAGTGCCAAGGATTGGGTGTCTGTCGTTTTGCCCTGTATTCCACCCCTACAATAGCTGCTTTTCACCTTTAAGCCTGATCTTGGATCACTGCAACATTGAGAGGAACTTTTTGCAGTGATAATCATCAGTGACTCTCCAGTGAGTGACTAAGTCCTGGGTCCTCTTATTGACTTGAGTTTTCTTATATGAGTACCAATAATTTATGCCTGAAAGTTTGTAGTCATGTTAGGACTCCATTTTCAGAAAGCACAGTTATAGTAAATTTAGAAGACAAAGATCAATGTGGTTGGTGGAAACCTGGGAAGTTTTGTGGTTCTGTGCACCTACTAAAGGGGATGAAAATAGACAAGGTCCCTATCTCCAAAGACCATGAGAACATGAAATAATATTCTCATTCTCAAACCCACCAACATACCAGGAACATCCACACTGGAGGGCACAGTTTAGGATAAAGAAATGTCGGAAGATGTAGGAGACCAGGAACATTATGTCCAGTGCATGGATGTTTGACCTCTAGATTCTGTGTTCTGTAAGTTCTGATCATTTTTATTACTGGTAATCAAATACTTCAAAATTTTGACATGAAAACTCTCTCTGTTGCCACCACCACGTTCACTGCTAAAAATCAGGCACACGTTTTCAGAGCTATCTGGAATTAAAAATACCTTCTTGTCAACTAAAAGAAAATCAGAATCATGAAGACAAAGGCAATACAACTTTGTCCCAGGTGTTGTGTGTAAGCAACATGGACACATAACTGCAGTATTCCTCATTCCAGAGTGTCTCTGAGTCTTGATGCCTGGGAAGTAGTTGAAGCAAGGACTCTGCACTCTCTCTATCCATTTCATATCAAAGCTGCATAACAATATTTTCTGAATTCTGGTGACCTGCCCTTCCCGCATGTCACTCATAAAAGTGAGCCCAAAGATGCTCTTCAGGAGTCATGAAAAACAAAATGAGGATATTTATTTTGGAAGCTGAGAGTAATGGAGGAACACACAGAGAACAAAACAGAAAATACAGTGATAAAAGGATGATTTATCATTACATCATCATAGACTTATTGAACTTAGATGCAGACTAATATAGTATCCATCTCCTGAAAGTTAATTGATCATCACAATGTAATGTAGGTTATTTGGACATTTTATATAGGGTAGGAAAACTATCATCTCAAATGCAATCAAATACTCTGAAACTGGATTCCTTCAGTGATTTTGCCTTTCCAGGCATGAAATAGTACAAGAGTAGAGCAAGACATATACCACCCAAGGGCCATTTGTGACCAGCAGAGCAGCTATAACATGTCTGCAGAGACACTTTGCCATTCATTAAAGAAATTCAAGCATGACAATTCTAGCTAGATGCATATCCCTGTAGAAAGCAAGAGCACTGGTGTGTGGGGGGGTGTATGCTGTCAGGATAATATATATGTCAGTTAAACAATGCTATGCTGTGGATTGCTCTGAAATCCCTTGAACTGAATGTTTCCTTATCTGACACCTTGTACACACGTCAGAAACTACTCCTCTGAATTTTTAGAGACGTCTGTGTATGGAACATGTTTAAGGAATTTTAGATGATGCCATTGGGGTAATATTGCTTCTACTGTGTTGGTTATAGACCATTTTCTGCCTACCTAGATTGCTTTTGTCCAATCCGAACCATTATTTCCAAGTTGTAGTAGCTATGTTTATCACACCATAAATATGTATTGGCAGAATCTAACTCAAGATATTCTGTTCGGAACATAAGTTATGGATATCCTGGTAACTTTTTGAAGACATGTTTTTCACAAATGTTATAAGCAATCTGATATTTGCTAATTTGAATATACTATATCGTTAACCCGAAGTTTTGTAACCTATTTTGGCTTGCATATGGTGGTGGTTCCTATTGTTTTTAATACTTTGTTAGTCAAACATACCAAGATACATATGTGTGATAATCCTTTGTATTTGTTTTTAGCCACACTTAGTGCTGTATATTATTAAAATACGTATCATATATTATATATACACATACACACATATATATGCATATATACATATATATATTATGAAATTATACCACATGGGTGAAAATGCTTTCCAAAGTGCCATAGACCATCTAATAAAAACCCAAGTGCCAAGCAAGGGAAATCTCCCCTCCTTGATCAGGGGGTTTCAAGTGACTTCCAAAACAATATAAGCTATTGTCATCACCCTTTGCTGCCTCCCAAAACTTGAAAGTAAGAGCCTATTGCTGAGGTAACCACACATTTCAGATATAAGACTTGGAGGAACCAAACTGGAACTGACCTGGAAACCTTCCCCCTGAAGACTAGGTCTCACAATATTGGGAGGTGGTATGCAAGATGACAAGGGGGAAAAGCAACCACCAGTCCTAGCCAGCTCTAAAGCCTGTGAACCACAATGACTAGAATATAGTTTCTAGCTATATTCTAAATACTTACCCTTAGACACACAGACAAGTATAGCTCTCACCTGTCACCAAAGAGGCTTCTTTTTTTGCAGCAGACAGAGGCTACTAAGAGATCCACAACTGCTCAACATTCATAGAATTCATTACTGTAGGGAGCTTAGCCCCAATTGGTACATCTACAGTAAATCTCCTACACTTAAGGCTCAGCGACTATGATGGAAGAAGAAATGAGAAGATTATAAGAGTCAAAGGACCAGGATGTCAGGCATGAGATAGTGTCTTCTAAACATGTCAGGGATGCTGCACCCATGAAATCTCAACGATATGGTTGCATATATAAGATCTGAATAATGACACCCCCAGTGGACATGCCTGTGTGGATGGGGGAATATTTCACAAGGCCCCACTCATAGATGAAGAGCTACAGGTAATTAATGGCTGCTGAAAGAGGGAGAATCAGTTTTCTCCACAGACGAGTTCTCTGATAGGTTATCCAACCCCAAATGGCCAGCCCTAAACACATGTATGTGTGAGCAACACTAAACGGACTCAGTAGATTATAGATGTATATGCACACACATATATGATAATTAGGGAGTGAGGGGACATGGGAGGAGTTTGAGGGGGAGAACAGGGTAGAACTGATATAAATAAAGTACTCATATATGAGCTTCTCAAAAAATAAAATTTTAAATAACTTTTTCTTGTTTTATGGGACTGGAAAATAAAGTTCCCAAGCTTCAACATAATGTAATAGCTAAGGACATGCTTTATGGAAATCAGGATTCCTGGGTCCAACCACATCTCTCCTTTTTACTAAGTGTGTGTATGGACAAGCTACTTCATTTCTGGTTTCTTCATTGTTAAATGGGGATAGTAAGAATACCTACTTTTAAGGCTCTCATGAAGATTAAATTAAATCAGTGTTCAATAAACTTTTATCATCTCATCTGTCAATATTCTTATAGGCCCTGAAAGTGGTGTACATCTATGTGAATAATTCTTTCTTGTTTGGTTACTGAATTTATGTGCAGAAAGAATAAGAAAACAATCAGATTTCTCAGCAGTTACCTCCTTTTTCTCATTCCTGGCAACCAAACTTGTATCCAGGCAAAGTTGACACAAGACATCAGAAGTAAATCTTATTCTTTCACATGTCTTTTAAGAAGAACCTTACATGGTATGAAACCCCACTTTTAAACACTACTTCTCCCCATATTTCTCCTGCCTGTTAATGGCAGCAAAGCAGGGGGAAGCAAGATCATTTTCCTGTTGGTTGATTCAATCTCAGCCTCTTGACTCTAATGAGTAGAGCAAGATATTCCCTCTTCTGCGAGAGAGGTGTTAGAAGACATTGTTCTACTGGCCAGGAAGGCTTATCGGTCTGTGCCTTCTGAGGGACACAGAATTATTGCACAAAGCAGGGTATTTATTTGATAAAATGTCTTGTGGGTCAGTTTCTATGAATTTTTCCTCAAGAGGCCTGGGGAATATCCCAAAAATCAATGAGAAAAAAAAAATCGTTGAATTTAAGATGTAGTTTTCAGTAAAAATTGACTTGAGTAGAATTGACTGAAGGAGATTGTTTTTTGCCCTTTGATCATTTGGAACAGTCCCTTACAGGAGGCAATGTTATCACAGAAGGGAGGGACCAGGTGGAAAACCAAGAGCAAAAGAGTCTCTGAAGATGCAAGTCTCCAGACTTACATTGCTGTGTGTGTTCTCTGTTTCTGTAAACTCTCTTCATCACATCTAGATCATAGCACCTTCAGAATCTTAAGAAAGAAATCAGCAACTTTATTGCTTAATGGTCTTCAAATGATCAGTCAGTCACAAAGCAACATGCTCATTCTAATTAATTCATGCTACTCAAATGAATTCTCTAGGAGAATTTTCAGAAACAGAAAACACTGCCACAATCTGCATAGTATTAAAATCTGTAGTTGGTTTTGCATCTGGGTCTTGACTCTAATTTTCTAATAGACTTTACTCAATTATATACCTCTTTTTTTCTAGACTAATATTGTGACTGAATATCAGATTGCATGCAATTTGGGTCTCAAACTCTAGGTAGAGTATGGGGACTTGGCTCTATTTATGAGGAAGGCACCAGAAAGAAACTGGGTGCTTTCTCTGAAACTTCTGACAAGTTACACTAATTCTCAGACAACTGGTATTATCAAGGGGGAAATGGGGGCACTTTAACTGGGAAGAGGGAGGGAGATTATATAGGGGTACAGAGATGAGAGATAAATAATGCTTAGGTGGTGTGAAAAACTAGAGGGAAATGGATTCATTCAAAAGCCTGCTGAAAATGTCCAAGTAAATCTATCTATCTATCATCTATCTATCTATCTATCTATCTATCTATCTATCTATCTATCATCTATTTATCTATCATCTATCATATCTATCATCTATCTATCTATCATCTATCTATCTATCATCTATCTATCTATCATCTATCTATCTATCATCTATCTATCTATCATCTATCTATCATCTCTCTATCTATCTATCATCTATCTATCTATCTATCTATCTATCTATCTATCTATCTATCTATCTATGAGTGCATGTGTATAGTTGAAGGCTGTGTAACAAGAAACACAATGCCAAATAGAAGAAACCTCTCATCAAGTTGTTAGGGTAGTTAAAGAGAGTCTCAAAAAACAGAGGCTATTGCCACAGCCCTTGTGTCACATTAACTTTTCTCCTTCCTGCTCTGTTTGACCTGCCCTCACTCTCTTCAGGGTCTCATGCTCCTGATGCAGGTAGACAACTGACATAACACATTTTTATCTGAATTTTGCATAGTTTATACCTTTGGGGGGAGGGGAGTGACTTACAAAGAAAGAATACCCTACACCCAGTGCCACACCACAGCTCAGTGACCCACCGTTCTGGATTGCTTTTGCTCACAGTCTGCCTCATCCCAATGTCCATGCATGCCCATTCACCCTGCAGAGTTCTGTGGGGGGTGCATGAGGTCCTAGCGAGGTCCCCAGTGCCCCACAGGGTACACAGCAGGCTAGCTTGCCTGCTCCTATTCCCCACTTCCAAGATGGCCCAACCTGTCCCTTTTTTCCTTCCAATCTCCCACCATGCTAGGCTACACCCTTCTTCCCAGGGTGCCCTGCACTCGCTCGTAGCTCCTCAGAGGATAAGTCATTTCTGGGCTATATGCTACCCCTTTCCTCCGGCTCTTACAAGCTTTCCACCAACCTTCCACAAGGCTCCTTGAGCCTTGGAGAGGGTGACAAATGTAGGGAGATCCCTCTTGTATCACGGCGAGATAGTGACTTCTTGGGCCTCTGCATCATTTGTCTTCAAGATATGGCCACTGATCTATCTCAGTGGTGTTTCCCCTACTATAAAGACAAAAGGAGGGAAGAAGACACATCTAAACAAACATGAATGCAAATACAAATGCCTAGAAGATATTAAACAGTATAATTGCAATGGCTTCCCCGCTGGGGCCTGTACCCTTTTTTGACAGAAGGGGTTGGCCTGGTCTACAGTACTAGATGTGTGTTCTACCCCTAGGAGGAGGCCTCATCCAATTAGAAGTTTGTCAGTTGTATGTATGTTAGTTGAGCCATTATTGCAATTGCAGGCATTGCTTGGCATGTCCATCGTGTGCAGTACCCAGGGTCCATTGTTGAGTAGAATCATAGGGGAGTCTTTCTTACCCAACCATCTGCATAGCGCCTTCTGGCACTATGAAAGTTATTCATCCAGTGGCATGGAGTTTTTGGCGTAGTCTCAGATCTAGCTCTCCTTCTTCCATGCTCACATCATGGCAGCATCTTCAGCAACATGGTCTTACTGAACTTTTTAGTGTACAACTGACTTTAATAGTAATAGCCTTGGTGAATTTGGTGACCTCTAGGATCTCTCTTTGACCAATAGCTCATAGGAGGGCAACCCATCCCTGGTACTGTAGTTTTCATTAACAGTTGTATAGTTTGGGAGCCTCTGTTTTTATCTTACCCAACCATAAAACTCCCAAGAACCTTACAGCTATAGCTGGCCTTTGTTTCTTCAGGTATCTTCCAAATGGGTTTCACGTCTGTAAAACACTTGAAGGAAGGTTAACATCAGATATTAAATCAATCATAGACAAGGTCTAACACAGCAAGGAAAGGTTTTATCCATTCATATTAACTGTTTTCACCATAGATTCTTGTTAGGTACCATAGCATGGGTAAGAGGCATTAATTTGGTTAGTTCTTTACTATATTTAGTTATCTCTTTGGGGTCATTCCACATTCTCAGGATCTTACATGGAGCCTTTTTGAATTCCTTTATCCTTGATATCCTTACAGGTGTTGACTCCAGTTGCCTGACCCTGCACCAGGCTAAGGAGGCAGGGGGTTTCTCTTGTCCCTGCTGCACCTATTGGTTCCCTGAGTCAGGCAGGCCCTGAGTCTGCCTCCTGACTGTAGTCCTATCTATCATTTCTACATTGGCCATACCTGGCTTCTGGGGGAGGCCTTGGTGGGAAAACTGCTTCCACTCCTAGTATAGCCTTTATCAGGAGAGAAATGCACCTTATTCAGTCTTTGGGGATCTTTAACCACCCCAGGATAGTTTTTATCCTTTGAATGCCTTTTGTAAACTGTTCTTCTGGTTTTAAACCCTTCCAGGAACTCCTTAGTACTGAATTTGGTTTTCTATCAATTTTTTCTTTGGGAATTTTGGCTTGACATAAGTCTTACCAAATTTGTCTTTGAGTAACCCAAATGGACCATTTCTCCTCTCTAGTCTTTTTTATATTTCTTGTAGGGTATTCTGTTATTCTACAGACATGTTTTACATGCTGGTCAGAGTCATTTAGATCTTCTAAATCCTCTCTCACCTTGTAAAGATCCTGTCCCATTAAAGGGCTTAGCAAAACCCTTAAAGCTCTATACCATTCTAGGGGTACCAGTTGAATTAAACTTTCCTTTATATCCCTGGTAACACAGTCTTATCTGGCCCAGTGAACTGGACATCATATATTGCTTTTCTCATACCTAGTTCTCTCAGTAATGCCTGTCCCTCCTTTATAGTCCTCCAGCCTTTGTTAATTATGGGAGTTTCCCTTGGTGATGACCATGTATCTTTAATGCCTTCCACCAGCTATCCCATTAAGGACTGCTCCTCCCTGCATTGGCCTAGGTTGAACAGCCTAGGATAGGTGGTTATATAACTCAGCTGTGAAGCTTCTGAAGGACTTAGACTGACATTATTTGCTCCCATGTCCCTTACCATCACGAGCCATGTGATGGGCTTTTAGATTGCTTGCTTGTAAGTTTTTCCTAGTTTTAATAATTCTAGTGTGGAGTATTTCCTAGCTCCAGTACCGTTAGCTTTTTTTTTTCTTTTTGTATCAAAGGTTGAATCTGAGGGGCAGCTTTAGCTACTTTTATTTTTATGTCATTTCTTTTTTCACTATTATTTGTCTTTTTTTCTGAGTCCTTGAACCTTATACACGTTAAAATGTTTTTTCCTCTCTCAAGCTCTGCAGCTGAAACTGAATCTGCAAGTACCTCCCAAGCCTTTTCAGCTTTTCCTGCTTTGGGAAAACCTTTTATTATGCAAAGTGGCTATGCCCTTTCTCTGGGTTCTCCCTTGTGTCCAAGAACTGTAAAAGGTTTTCTAGCCTTTCTATAACCTTAAAAAAAAAATCTTCACTGCTAGGTAATGGGAAGTTGGTCTTTTAAGGGAGTAACAACAGATAGGTTGACCAGGCTTCAGTGGATGGACTCATACTGAGGGACATTTTTGGATACAAATGTAATAGGCTTTAACATATATATTAGAATGCATGAAATTTGATGGGGGGCTACAAGGGAGGTACAGATAAGGGAGGGAATGTGAATATGATCAAGATGTACTGTGTGGAATACACAAAACTGAATAATTTTTTAAGTTGTAAATATTCCTGCTCAATGTTTTTAGCAGTTTATGTCCTAAATATTGAAATTTTAAGGCATCAGTTTTACTTGTTAGTCAATCAAAACATTTAGGAATTCAAACAGTTGAACTTGATGTTACTAAAAGTTACAAATCTCTTACTGAAAGACAATATAAGCCAAAAAGCCACTTAGGTTCTCTATAAGTTGATATCACCTGTGCTGGGTAGATTTAGTTGTCAATTTGACACACCTGGGAGGTGAGAACCTCGGGGAATTTCCCATATTAGAGTGGCCATGTCTATGATGCATTTTCTTGATTGTTGAGTGATATGGAAGGGCTCAGCCCTCTGGGAATGGTGCCACCTCTGGGCAGGTGGTCCTGGTTGTATAAGAAAGCAGGCTGGGCACAGCCCAGGGGAGCAAGCCAGTAAGTAGTGTTTGTCTATGGTTTCTGTGTCAGCCCCTGCCTTGGCTTCCCTCAGCGATGGACTTTTTGGAAGACTAAGATGAAATTAACCCTTTCTTCCACAAGTTGTTTTGGTCAGTGTTTTATCACAACAACAGAAAGCAACTAGGACAATACCAGTGGTTTTAAAAATAACTGGTGTTTCCTTAGGTTTTTATTTTTGTTTTCTACTTTTGTTTGATTATTGGCTTTGATTTGTTTCAAACTCTCTATAGGGTTCAGAGGCAGAGGCTTCTTATTCTGAGCTCCATAGACATATATTCCTCTAATCCTTTTGACCTCTGTGTTCCCTAAAGAGAAACTTTTTTTTTCCAAGTTTCCTGCTTTCTAAAATAGCTATTTTCTATTTTCTTTGAACATTTTAATTATTTATCAAAACACTTCAAATATGTTATTTTATATGTTGTGTATCTTTGTATCCATAATTTAAATATATAGAAACATTTGTCTATCTGAAAGTAAATGACCAGGATATGTGAACTGCGTTAATTTGTTACATGTCTGCTTTTGTAGGTCAAAATGACCAAATGTTGTCAGCTTCCCTTTTCTCCTGTGTCCTAATCCATTTTCTCACCTCCTATTAAGAAAACCATCGTTTTTTGCAGTATAAGTTGAAACAAGTTTTTCCATTAGATTTCTAAATGTATTTTAATGAAAAAGATTCTCATTTTCAACTAAACTGGTAATGTCAAGGTAATATCTTTTCTCTTCAAATTATGTGGGTAATGTCTATTCCCATTAATATCAATAACATTACAATCATAGATTTAACTGATAAAAGTTTTTATCTTTACTTAAGGAGTATTGATTAGGGAAAAATACAGGAAAGTCCATTTCTTTCTTTTGTTTTTCCTCAGCATCCATTTATTCATTCTTGTCTGCAGTGCCAGAGTTAGAAATAACTAGAGCCAAATCTCAAGACCTCACCCTGTAGCAGGTTCATCTCGTTCCTTGGCAGGCATAGAGAGAGCTTTATAAGATGACTCTATAATTACCCAGTTTTGGTAAACACACATTATTTAGCCTGTGCAGCAAAATGGCTCCTTCAGAGCCATTACATTGCAGTTCATCAAGTAAATAGTGATTTAGCCATTTTCATGAAAAATGTATGTTATTTCATTGATAGGCTGTCAATCCACAGCATTCAGCTAATTCCCTTTACTCTTTTATGAGTATTTTGAAGCCTCTTTTTGAAAACTATTACTTTACCATATGGAAACTGTTCAATGCTCTATTTCAATGTAAAAATCTGTTGGCGTGATTGTTTTTATAGATATTTCTATTATGAGCAGTCTCTCGGTGTTAGAGATAACAGGATTCAGCACCCAGACTATTAGCTTGAATTGCTTTGATGGAAAAGCTTGATTGTCTTTAAAGAATAGAATGAAATGATTTTGCTGATCATTTAAATCTGGAATAATTTAATGACAAAATTGTAAGACCCATTTAAGAGGATTCTGTAATGTGTACCCTCACTGTCTGCAAACAGGTGTGTACCATGTGCTTCAATGCTAATAGTCTCACACAAGTGCTCTTTGGATTAAAATTAAGATGTCTTTACCTATCTTTCAGAAAGATTCATTTCCTTCAGGATGACATTATAGAGTGGGTGTTTGGTATACCCCCCTGAGAAGCAAGTACCAAGAAGTAGACCTCCAGTTCAAAGACAGAATTCCATGGAGACTGCAGTGAAGAATCTGTGCTTATTTGTTTTTGTACAGATGTGTCATGCAAGAGTTTTTAACAAAGCAATGCAGTAGGATATAGATGGAGTCTTTACCCTCTGTAATGAAACCCCCCACAGTCCCAGAGATAAAAATAGCTGCCTTGCCACACAGTGCTGCTGAGCCTTGATGGAAAATGTCATGCTGTTTCTAGTTTCTTCTCCTGCATGGTATGTTGAGAACAGGTATGATAATCTAAGTATATTTAGCAAATCTCGTTAGGACACAGAAGTGGGAAATTAAGAGTGAAATCATGCAAGGACTTAAAAATGGAATTCCAGAAAGTATGTCAGGTCCTTGCTGCATTTGATAACACTTTGAGAACTGAATAGAGAATTAAATGCTTACTACTTGTTACCTATGAATTGACAGTGACTCATATATTTTTAGTTCTTAATAGGAAAGTTTGTCATAGCCCATTTATATCTCCAAGATAACACTTGTATTCAATTTTATTAATAATCCAAGTGTGATTTTAAACAAACCAGAAGGCTGAGTGTGAGAACAAAGAGCTTTCTCCATGATGTTTTCCCAAGGTCCTATAAGGTTGATGATTGCCTCCAATCTCTCTCTCTCTCTCTCTCTCTCTCTCTCTCTCTCTCTCTCTCTCTCCCTCTCTCCCTCCCTTTCTTCCACCCTCCCCTCCCCAGTGCTTTCCACTGTCTTCCTAAAAGTGTTTATAAAAGTGTTGAAATGAAGGCTGTGCATGATGGCACAGGCCTTTAGTCCCAGCACTTGGGAGGCAGAGGCAGGTGGATCTCTATGAGTTCAAGGCCAGCCTGGTCTATATAATGAGTTCCAGAGCAGCTGGGGATACAAAGAGACCATGTCTCAAAAAGACCAAAAAAAAAAGTGTTAAAATGGTAGTGAAGTTTTCCATTTAGCTAGTATTACCACTTGCTTGACAATCAGAGATGTTTGCCTAAATTATTTTGTTTGGTGACACACGAGGAGGCCTCTTAGTATTCCAACTGTTTTGCTCAGCTCAAACTATTTCAGGTTTTTTTGTTTGTTTGTTTGTTTTTTGTTTTTTGTTTTTTGTTTGTGGGGGGTTGTTTGTCTTTTTGAGACAGGGTCTCCCCTGTAGCCCCATCTGTCCTGGAACTCACTATGTAGACCAGGCTGGCCTTGAACTCACAGAGATCTGCCTGCCTCTACCTTTCACTCCACATTTGAATTGAAATAGCTAAGGAAACTGGCTAGAAGAAAATCCTCTCTTGATAGACACAATATGACAATTCATTTTCTTTGCTTTTATTCTTCTCAGAAATATCTGTGGTCTTATGAGTTTTCCTGAGGGCTTACTCTCAGGAAAGAGAACTTCCTGAACCTATAAGAAAGAGCTGGGTGTGAGCCTCTGTCAGGGCTTCTTCCTTGTGGAGCTGGACATCAAAGATGCCATTCTTAGCATTAAAAGATCCTAATTTCTGGGGCTGGGGAGATGGCTCAGCAGTTAAGAGCACTGGCTATTCTTGCAGAAGACTTAGATTTGAATCCCAGCACTCACATGGCGGCTAACAACTGTCCATAGCTCCAGTTTCAGGGGATCCGACGACCTCTTCTGTCCTCTGTGAGCATTGCATGACACAGGTACACTTACATGCATGCAGGCAATACACACATACACATAAAATAAAAATAATTAAATAAATATTTTAAAAGATCCTAACTTCTGCATTGTAAGTAATGCTTTTCAAAAAGTAATATATAATAAATCAAGCGATACAGAAAAAGTGTAAGGAAAATAAAAGCTAATTATATTCTGGCCACTCATACATGGCATTGACCTTGGCAAAAAAGATCTTTTTTTCTTTTTCTATACCTGACAAAATTGGTTTTAATGTATCAAACCTATTTTTAAAATATTTTGTTGTTTTGATAAAATTAACAAGTTTGTCATTTAAAAATCTTAAGTAATATATAGTTAAGTACAAATAAATAAAGTAAATGTTTACCCAAACTACCACCCAGACATGGCCACTACTCGTATTTTGCTGCTCTGTATGAATCCACAGGCATATATTGGTTACTGTGACTTTTCCATGAGTGGGATCTGCTCATTTACCCAAAGTAAGGCAGGGGCACACACACACGCACTCACATATTTGTATCTATTATATACCATGTGTGTGCAGGCTGTTGTGAAATGCCATGCAGGCACTGGGATTCGAACCTGGATCCTATGGAACAGCAGCGAGTGCTGAGCTATCTCTCCAGGCCCCTCAGATATCAGTTTTAAAAGCTTCACTATATTTCAACCTATAGGTAAATCTCACTTTCCCATTGTTTTATTGATGGGCATTTAACTTGTTTACAAATTTAAGGTAGTTGGGTGGTAAAAATCCTTGAACCTAAAACTTGGTTTACTTATTTTTTTTTTTATTTTTTTTTTTACAATTAAAGTTACAATTTTAACAATATGCAAAATATTACAGTAATTCAGATTTTTTGGCATAATGATTACAGATTTGATAAATATATTTTATATCTCATAATAGCGATGAGGATTACACAAAAGCTATTAAAACAGTTATGAGAATAAATTCTATTGTCACTTAAGTATCTAAAGCTATTTTCCTTTGCATTCTTCCAGAATGATTTGTTCTTATTCTTTACCTTAATTTGAGGGACTTCAAGAAGATATTTTTTTTTCATACAGAAGAATTCATTCCAAGGCAATTGACATTGAGACGTTTTCACATGCATTTCTAATCTCTATATACATGACTATCACTGGTCACAGTCACCCACCTTCTGAGCTCCTCGGCATCTGAGCATGAATACAAACTCGTCATATAGACAGCCTTCCTCTCCCACTAGAGGCTCCATACTCTG
>NW_008335967.1:5297463-5303252 GCF_000622305.1 Nannospalax galili | reverse complement strand
CCCCTTTGTCAAATATCAGGTGGCTAAAATTGCAATTACTCATATTTGGGTCTTCAATTTTGTTCCATTGGTCTATGGGTCTATTTTTGTGCCAGTACCATATTGTTTTTATGACTATAGCTACTTATTTTTTTTATAATTAATTTCTTTGAGAATTTTGTATGTGAGTACTGTATTTTACATCACTTCACTCTTCCTTGTCTCCCTCTAACTCCTCTCATCTTCAGTGCCCCCCACTCCCTCTCAATTTTGTGACCTTTAATTTTCTATGGGTCTATTTTTGTGCCAGTACCATATTGTTTTTATGACTATAGCTACTTATTTTTTTTATAATTAATTTCTTTGAGAATTTTGTATGTGAGTACTGTATTTTACATCACTTCACTCTTCCTTGTCTCCCTCTAACTCCTCTCATCTTCAGTGCCCCCCACTCCCTCTCAATTTTGTGACCTTTAATTTTTATTATTGTTACACACATACACACACACACACATCCTACTGAGTCTATTTAGTATTGTTTGTATGTACATGTTTTGGAGTTCACTTATTCAACTTATTTCTTGAGAATACTTTGTAGATATGGAGTTTCTAGGCCAAAGTGCCTGCTCCTTTAAGACACTTTATACTTAATGGCAAACAGGTGTTTTTTATTTTAATTTATTTTTTGTTTATTAGCCCTAAACTTTTTATGTTGCTTAGCCATTTGTATCTTTTCCCTTTATTGATCTTTTAAGATTTCTTTTACCTTTTATTTATATTCTGTGAACTTTCCTGCTTATACTTTTTCTTCTTTGTGAAAGTTCTTTATATAGTAGATATTAACCCTATATCTGTTTTATATATTTCGCAATTTTTCCAGCAGAAACTTATTTAATAGTGATTTTGTAGTTATCTTATTTTGATTTGAGCCTAATTTTGTAAAATAAAAATTCCACTTGACCAGTTAAACAGCAAGGAAGATTTTATTCAAGATTACTACACAAAACAGAGATTGGACACAACTCACTTAAAGGAAAGAAAATAAAAGCAGTAAAACAGAAGGTGTAAGCCCTGAGCCCTGAAGATAGTGGGAAAAGCCCTGGAGGGTATTGCAAGGGGAAGGGGAGGAAAGTTCCAACTCTTAGGCCCAGGTATTTGTCTGCTGGTGCTTACTAAAGTTAGGCTTGAAGCTGGGAGCACTATGGATCCTTCATTTCAAAGGATTGGCTCCCAGATCTTTAAGAAAGACATTCCTCAAAAGAGGCAAAAAGAATTCACAATTGCTGGCTTTCTCTGGTAAGTGCTCTAATAAAATAGAGGGTTAGGGAGGGTTAGAGATCCACAGTTGGGAAAAAATCTGTCTGAAGTTCAGTGGGGCTTCAGGGAAAGCTGAGCTGTTCTTTGGAGAGTGATGTCACACTGTGGAGCATGGAAGGCAATCAAAGAGAATGAGGGAGAAACTCACCATGGAAATAGGCAGAGGCTAAGGCTGCAATTGGTACAAACAAATAGTTGTTGAAGTGAAAGGAACAGGAAAAGAATGGGCATCAGTCAGGTATCATCAGTCTCCCTAAACCTCCCACCAGATCAAGTTGTGGTAATTATAGTCAAAATATATGCTGTATTGATCCTCATTTATAATTACCACATCACTGGTTGCTTAGAATTAGAATTCCATGAGTTCTACTTGAATAACATCCTGACCACAAACTGTAGCTGTCAGAAGTGCCTAGTGATAACATCTGCAGTTTAAGGAAGAGCCATGGCTCCAAAGATACCCAAGCCTGAGTTCTAATTCCGGATTTGTTGTTTATTAGTATTCTATAGACAAGTAATTTAACTTCCATTAAGGCTCAGTGTCCTCACCTGTAAAATGTGGACGATAACTACTCATATTGTTAGGATAACTCAGTGAGATCATGTATGCAAAGTACCTGGCCCAAATCTCTTTGTTTCCTTCCATACTATCTTCCATAAACGCTGCTGCCCTACTTTGATTAGAAGACATGAGGAACATAGTTTCCCGTTTGTTCCTTTCATTCCTGCCTTGCAAATTTATGAAGTATAAGGGAAAGCCCTCTCTTTGTCTTACTGCTTGTGGTCAGTGGGCAGCCTTCTCACACTACCTCTATCTGTTTGCCTCAGAGTTTCGCAGTGTCTTCTTTAAATTCATTAAATCTTGACAAGCAGACTAGGTGTAAACTGCAGCATTTCAGTCCATCACCAATATCAGCATTGATTTACAGGTAGTCCTGTTCACCAAAAATGGATCTTATGATTTATTCTAAAATGCTCAAGAAAGAAAAGAATTAAAATTTTGCTTTTAATGAGTTATTGATGATGAGGCAAATTAATTGAGTCATGAAATGCTTGTCTTGGATCTATAATATGCAAATTAATTGTTGCACAATCAATTGAAAGTTTCTAGTCTTAAAATTTAGACAATGTACATATGGCATGTACTTCATAAAAACAGAATATGAAACATGATTCATAAAAAAGGATTTCAACTTTCAGTTATATATAATATATATTATATATTGTCTTTTATATGTTGATTAGCTATTTGTGTGTGCATATATATACATATATATATATGATATTGGCCTTTTTGACTTTTTGAGACAGTATCTCCCTGTAGCCACAGCTGGCCTTGAACTTGCTTTGTAGACCAGGCTGGCTTAATCTCACAGCCATCTGCCTCTGCCTCTTGAGTGCTGGGATTAAAGGTGTGTGCCATCACACTCAGCTTCATTTGTATATATTTAATAATTACTCTCTAAAATCACTGAGAACTGGCATCTCAAAATAATGACAAAGTATATTCCTTACACAATTATAAAAATATTAAGAGTGTTTAAGAAAAATATTCAAAATGTCACAGCAATCTCTATTTTCATAAATCACAGCAGGCAATTATTCAATGGTAACGTTTTATATTTTAAGTGTTCACAATGTTCATCTATTTAACTGATAAGTAAGTCTTGTTCCTTCCCTCCCTCCCTCCCTCCCTCCCTCTTTCCTTCCTTCCTCCTTCCCTTCCTCCTTCCCTTCTTCCAGGACTGTCCAACACAGCATGTGCCAGCACTGCTCCTGTTTTCTGCTTGTCAGTGTGATTACAATCAGTTTCCTTTGATTTGACTTAAAGCCTTGCATTTATAAAGCATACCTTTTGCAATTTTAGCACTACACAAATAACAAGAGAATCATGTAAATATGGAAAATCACTTTAACTTTTGAGGTTGTATTTATACAGTGTGATGCTTTATGGTTTTGAAATCTCAAAAATTATGACAAAGTAACTCTTACCAGAATCTAAAATTGATTCTGTGCCGTTCTACCAAAAAATAAGGATGCTGGACTGAGGAAAGGAAATGGATCTATTTACATTCTGTCTAGAATTGGGGAGAGAACCCTTCTCAGTCTCACTTTGCCTTCCCTGAAGCAAAAACAACATTACAATGTATAGAAGAGATGAAATAAAGCTAGGAAACATTCACTTATAGATTTAGCTCTGATTTATGTTATGAGAGCTGTGAGTAGTCGTTCTCTGGGAGATGAGTCCAGAGCTCCAACGGGTGACCTGTCCTCACCTCAGCATGGAATTTCTTGGGGAAATTCTAATCCTTAAGGTCCCTGTTACCACTCATGTGGTAACTCATGTGTCACATTTTGCACATGAGTCTGAAAGACGGAAGAGGAAAATGCCATAGAAAGAAGATTAACAGTGTGTGCATTTTTTAAAAATCATCTTTAAGAAATTTGAACCAAGAAAGGAACACAAATTAGTGAGAATAACCAGTGGTTTCAAAGTACCTTCCTTGGGGGCTGGTGAGATGGCTCAGTGGTTAAGAACACTGGTTGTTCTTCCAGAGGACCTAAGTTCAATTCCCAGCACTCACATGGTGGCTAACAACCATCTGTAACTCCAGTTCCAGGGAAACCAATACCCTCTTATGGCCTCTGCAGGCATTGTGCACATGTGGTACACTTCCATACAGGCAAGCAAAACAATCATACATGTAAAATAAAAATAATAAATAAAATATTAAAAAACCAAAGTACCTTCCAATAATTAACTACTAAGGGAAGGATACTGCCAAAACCTTGTTCTGGTTTTTGTTTTGTTTTGTTTTAAAGGTGCAATGCTTTTACATTTCAGCTTTAAGTATTCTAAGATCGTTTTTACCCTTTATGTCCTATTCATCATTAAGGGGCCGTTCTTCTGTTTTTTTAACACTGTGTGCTGTTACTGGCCTGTCTACCCTCAGTCCTTATCATCTGTGAAGTCTGAACACTCTCAGCCTATATTTCTCACATCCCATCATTGCCTGGCTTTCCATTAGATTCTGCTAATGAGAAAACACTGTTGGAAGATTTGGAGGGAAGGAGATTGAAGGCATCCAGTTTCTGGGAGATTTCCAACAATGCAGTCACAACATTTCTGTCAGCCTTGGCCACAGAGCGAACAGCAGAGGTTTCAGTGGCAGGCCTCTGGGGTATATATATAGCTCATCTGCCAGGCTGGACACACAGTCAGAAAGCTGCAGCATCACACTATAGTCAAGACAGTGCTTCAGCTGAGGATAATATTCTTCTTCTGTAGTTACTGACCCTTGAATGGCTTTATCTTGTTCTCTGGCATCTTTAACACTTCCAACTCCAACACCCATGTAACCAATCCTCTATTAAATCTCTTATATTATAAACACCTACAGTAGTTTGTATTTTCTGATGAGTTACAACCCCACATTTAAATGTCACTCATTACTTGATAATGTGACCAAGCCCAGCATATTAGTGTGTTTCTGTGAATTTTACCTAAAATAACAAATTTCAACCCAAAATTAAATTTAAGTGTTGGGCACTGAACTTAGCCTTCTTCAGAGAAACCAATATAATGAGATGGAAGGGGCAGGAATACTGATCCAAGATCAAAATCTATGGCACAATTTGCTACATTAGTGATGGAAATTGGCTGAGGAGAATATGGAAGGCAAGAACAGAGCGTCCTAGTTGTTTTCATGCCTGGCCTTCCCCACCCTATTCCTACTATGTCAGTAACCTCAAACTTTTAACCTGGGAAACTGGTGGTCTCTTAACAACAGGTCCTAGGAAGAAATAAGGAAAATGGATAGCTAGATGGCTTTATTGGTTTTTGTTTTATTTTTGCTTGTTTCTAGATTAATAATGGGATCTAGCCTTTGAATAAGGTATACTCCTTTTGTTTATGATTTTCAATGTAGTATCAACTTTCATTTAAAAAGTACTCATCTTGATTTCTTGATCAAATTTGCAAAGTTTTATGTCAGTAACATTTTTATCAATAATTTATATATCTGAAAATTTACATTTCTTTAACTACAAAAAGAAATATTTTTATTCATGTAAAGATTTTTTATTTCAGTCTTTTAAACATGTGGACTTGAGAGACCTGTTAAACACCAGGAATACTTCAGAAATGAAAAGTTGAACAGTGAAAGTTCATCATGCAGATGTGCTTTTAGGCAATATTTCAATGTCAACATTGGGAACAAGAGAAATGTCTAAACTGTGTTTCAGTGCTTCAGGCAACTGTATATATTTATGCTACTACTAAAAATATCTAGGTAATTGAAGAATAATCTGCTCTTCCACTGCTAAAATGTGGCCAGTTGTCTTTCTGTAGTCTAGTGCATCTTTCCATACTGATTTTGTTGTCGCTCTTATTCAGCTACAGTTTTGCGAATGTTTCTACCAGATCTGCTACAGTTATGCCAATGTTTCTACCAGATCTGCTCAGTTATGCCAATGTTTCTACCAGATCTGCT
>NW_008335967.1:5289871-5297264 GCF_000622305.1 Nannospalax galili | reverse complement strand
ACTTGAGAGACCTGTTAAACACCAGGAATACTTCAGAAATGAAAAGTTGAACAGTGAAAGTTCATCATGCAGATGTGCTTTTAGGCAATATTTCAATGTCAACATTGGGAACAAGAGAAATGTCTAAACTGTGTTTCAGTGCTTCAGGCAACTGTATATATTTATGCTACTACTAAAAATATCTAGGTAATTGAAGAATAATCTGCTCTTCCACTGCTAAAATGTGGCCAGTTGTCTTTCTGTAGTCTAGTGCATCTTTCCATACTGATTTTGTTGTCGCTCTTATTCTGCTACAGTTATGCCAATGTTTCTACCAGATCTGCTACAGTTATGCCAATGTTTCTACCAGATCTGCTCAGTTATGCCAATATTTCTACCAGATCTGCCCAACTGAAACAAACTGGCTTTTACTTACATATTTGTTTTGTTCAGCCAAGACTTTTTGGATAAATAGAATGGGTGTTTTCTCTTACCGTAATCCTTATCAATGAATTAAAAAGGATTTTACTGGAGTTGAAATATTTTGGTAAGTATCAAATGAAACTGTGTTGTAGAAGTCCACACACTCCAACCATATGGCATTTGCCCAAATTTGGAGTCTGCAGTAAAAGTTTTGGTCTCCTTCCTTCCTCCCTCCCTCCCTTCCTTCCTCCCTCTCTCCCTCCCTCCCTCCCTTCCTTCCTTCTCTTTGGAACTCTATTTCTGGCTCTTTTCTTAATTCTTCCTGTCACTTTCTATCTCCTTCCAAACTGCTAACCCTTGCAGGAATAACAAGATTCTCTAGATGTGAACTTCCTCTTTAGCTTCACATTGCTGTCCTCTTTCCCAACATGCCCCCTCCAAAGTTTTCGTTCTTTTACCTGTTCCTGTGACATCCAATAGCAGTACCTAAAAGGGCAGGGGCAAGGGCACTGACCTTGACTTAATGGTTTTCCTGATGTTGTCAACAAAATTCAGCTTTATTTGTGGGGAGCAATCATTGTACCTTCTATTCCACATGTTACAATAGACAAGAAGCAGAATTGAGTAATGAAAAAGGACTGAGTATTGCAGTCAGTTTAACTCATAATTTGCAGCTTAGTAGCTGGGTCTCCATCAGAGTTTGCACCCTCAACTATGAAACAGTAGCAGTAAAAATTCCTGTTCATCTCACAAGTGTATTGAAGAGAAAATTAGATGTGTTATATAAATGTTGTACTGTAAAGTTCTGTAAAATTCAGGTTCTAGGAGCTTTTCTCCATTTTGAAAAATAAATGATTCAGGGGGGTTATTCATCATATTATCCATGCATTAGACTATGTAGCATGACAAATATGCCTTACTCTGGTATTTGGCAAGCTGCATATAGATGCATATCCAATTTAACAATCATGCTTGGGTTGTTTTCTCCTCATTCAATCAGGAAATTAAATACATATGGACAGAGCTTTGTTTGGGAATAGATTGAGAACATGGATTGGCAGTGTCAGAGAAGTTACATCAAATTATTAATTTAAGCATCAAGTCATTTGATTACTTTCTCCTTTTCATCCTGCTCCCTTTCTAAGGGGTCTCATATGTGTCAGCATTGCAGGTGCTGACTCAGAGATTTCCTTGATGTCCATGTTTTTGCCTTCCCATGACATAAGTAGTGTGGGTTAGAGTTTTTGTTGTTTTTCTTTCCCCATTTTCATGTGTATGTATGTAGTGTGCATATGCATATTTGTATGTGTGGTCACATGTGTGGTAGTGGGTGCATCAACTAGAGGTTGATGTCAAGAATCATTGTCAATCATTCTGCCACCTTCTTCAATGTGGCTATTCTTTCTATCAGCTTGCTCTGAGATGCCCTTTCTCTGCTGGAATTACAGGCATTTATGTGGGTTCTGGGGCTCCAAATTCCAGGCTTCGTGTTTTTGGCAAGTGCTTTAATCACTGAACCATCTCCCCTATCCCAGATGAGTTATTTTCAACTCTCACCCAGATAAATATGTATTTTGTAGTATTTTGTGTACTCTAGGTTTTTGTTTGGTGTGTGTGTGTGTGTGTGTGTGTGTGTGTGTATGTGTGTGTGTATGTTTGAAACAGGGTCTCCCATAGACCCAGCTGGCCTGGAACTCACTATGTAGACCAGGCTGGCCTCAATTTCACAGAGATCTTAAATGCTTATGAAATCACTGAAAGTGGTAAAGGAGCAGAAATCATTCATACTATTGATTTCAAAATCAAACCACTGTGGCTGCAACCTGGGGGCAAGGAAGCTGCTGCTTCCTTCCTTCTCCCTACCTCCTTAGGTTTCCAGCCTTTGAAGCTGGTATGTGGATGTTATAAAGGTAGAATCCAGTTAACTGGGATCAAGGCTACATGTCTTCCCAGCTTGCTTACACCAGTACATCTCACTGACAGCAAGAATCTTAGCCATTATGGAGCTAAGAAACACAATTCTTAACTTCCCATTCTTATATCCATGAAGTAAGAATGGAAGCTAGTGCCAATAGCCAGGAGCCTTGGCTGGGAGAGCTAACTGATTGATATTGCCAGATCATCTGAACATTTCAAAAACAGAGAGAGAAAATAACTGGATGCATCATTTGTGCCCTTTGTGAGTGGTAGCAAGGTTGTGAAGATCTGCTCTCAGGCTGAGAGTTGTACAGACATGTTTCCACATGGAGCAGTTTTCATGGAGAAGGACAAATTTCCCAAGTAGGCAGGACATGTGAAAACATTTCCTACCTTTCACTGTTGAGGTAAGTGCTTCCTGGGGAACAGTATTTTGATTCTCTCAGCTGAGTGTCATTCGTTTCATAGGAGCCTCCAGTTTAACAGGTTCACATCAAACCTTTGCCCTGTCGACATATGGGCGGTTGGATCCAGCCCATCAGTGAAGTAAACAAGGTTGAGTGCCAAGAGCTTCAGAGACCACTGATTCAGTTCTGAAATGATGGCTACAAATTATGGCAAATGCTGTCTAGAATCAGAAAAGCTTCATCATGAATGGGGATAAACAGACTTTTGTTCTATCTCCAGATCACTGGAGTCCTCTTTTATGCATGTAAGAAGAGTACAGAATCATTTTAACTCTCTGCTATGATTTGTGTAAAAGATCCATAAAAATCTGCATACCTTATGATATGACTTTGAAGTACTGGCTAGGGACTCATTTTATAACTCTTCCTGGTAGGTATTAATTGGGAGTAGTGTCAAACTGGACTTTATTTATGATATTCCTTTTAAGAAAAGCTTCCTTCTAAAATGAATAGCCTGTTACACTATTCTTAATATTATTTACTGGACGTACTTCATTAACGGGTTTAGCCACCTTGTTGTAAATCTAATCCCATGACTAAAGTAACTAAAATTTATAGTTTTTACCAGTTTTCTTGCTTACCCCACTCAAATTTAGTTCCTGAAGATCTTGAAGATTCATAATGGTCTCCTCCTCTAAATTACATTTAGTAGTGGAACTTGGTTTCCCAAAACAAACATTCAAGTTTGTTTCTGATTTTAGAAGTCTATGAAAAATAGTTATTAAAGAAATTTGAATCAAAGCTGGGCATGTGGCACATGCCTTTAATCCCAGTACTCAGGAAGCAGAAGCAGGTGGATTTTTGTGAGATTGAGGCCAACCTTATCTACATTGTGAGTTCCAGGCCAGCTGGGACTACAAGGAAACTGTCTTAGTTACTTTTCTGTTGCTATAATAAAACACCATGACCGAGGGAACTTATAAAAGGATGAGTTTATTTGAGGTTACAGTTCCAGGGGAATTAGAGTCTGTTGTGGCGGGGAAGCATGGTGGCAAGAGGTGGCATGAGGAGGAGCAGAAAGCAGGGGTTCACATCTTCAAACAGGCATAGAAAGCAGAACATGTCTGAAAATCCTGCAAGGCTTAAGAACTCTTTAAGACTGCCCCAGTGATGTACAAGGCCACACCTTCTAAGAACTCCCAAAACAGCACCCCCAACTGGGGACAAACTGTCCAAATACTTGGAACTTGCGGGGGCAACACATTCTCATTCAAACCTCCACAGAGACCTTGTCTCAAAAAAGCTAAAAAGAGAAAGAAAGGAAAAAGAAAGTATCACTGTATCATTTTTTATGTTGGTTGGACAAAAGTGATACTTCTTAACATTCAGAGCACAAATGAAGTAAAATTACTATCCTGATTATGAAATGAATTATGTATTAATATCTATACTTATCCTAGTATTCCTTATCAGCACAATTACAGAAAAGTGCAAGAAAGTTGATGGCATTTGAAATGCCATACTGAAAATGCCTAAATCCCAGGTGAAAGTACTATGTGAACCTCAGGTGTGTGCTTAGAACATGTTTTGTCTGATGCTTCATTCTAAAGGAAAGAACAGTTAACCATGTAAAATTGCAGAATGAATCGTCTAGGAGAGATGAGAAAATATGGATATTACTGGAGTTCTTTTTTTCTGTTTTTTAACGTAATTGGCCCTATATTTTCAAAAAATAAGAAAGAACAGGAAAAAAAAATCAGTTAAATGGCTTTACCAGAACTGGATTTTATTAATAATTTTGTTCCACTACTTTCTTGTGGGATAATTCTGAATTTGAGGAAATGAGTAATTCACAGTAGACGTAAATTCATATGCATCCTTTTATTTTTAATAACTACTCCTTCTTTGTAAGTCCATGTCCCAAGTGGTTCTATTTGTCTACTGTGTATAACATGATTTTAAATGATTTTAAAATATTTGCAAGATCTCAATTCAAACTAAATTTGGCAGTGAGAGAGCAAGATTGTTTCTACACCCATGCCTGGGCCAGGAGTAATAGCAGCATATTTAACCAACATTTGAATACTCAGTCTGCAAATGCTAATGGTTCTATGTATTTGAACTCACTGACTCTGATAGCAACTCCATTGTTCCCTGCCATACATTTTAGGAACTAGGAATCAAGAGGATAAGAAACTCAGCATGGCCTGGGAGACTCAAGTAGAAACTCGAACCCAGACTTACTAGTGCCCAGTCCATTTTCTCAAGCATTCTAAAACTACATCATAGCCACATACATGGGCATTTGTCCCTTTTCATTGATGGTTGGTCTTCACAACACTCCTGGCTTTTCCATCTCTTCCTTCTTCTTCCAACTGTGTATAACCCGTATAGGACCTTTCTTATATGACCTCCACGTTATGGTGAAGACACTGGCTTCTAGCATGGCTCACTGAATGATTTACTCTAGCCCATTTCCTGGTTGAACTTATCTCAGTTTCCCACAAGTCTAAGAAATCTCAGCTTTTCTGAAAAGATATTTGAGGCCCTAAGAAGACACTTGCTCCTCATAAATATTAAATTCCCATGATTTTCACTTTTATCATATTGCTAATATATAAATAAGACAAATATTTATTTCCATAAGAAGTGCTATTTTGCTTTAGTGTGGTTCCCATGTATATTCTGACCATTATGCTGATGGTGATTTAAACTTTAGAAGTCAAGAACTATATTTACAATTGAGTTCAGAGCAGCCCTTTGGTAATAACAGCTACTGATAATACCCAGTTATGTGATGGGAATATGAGGATATTTTGTTGTCCGGTTGAAACAAAGCAGGATAGCTTCCTTTCTGTTGTTCTCTCTCTCCCCTCCTTTTGTGATTGTGACTGGGTATTGACAGTGTGCCATCTCTACATTTCTGGTAATCCTTCTTTCCTTTAAGTTTCATCCAATATAAGATGGATTTTACTATTGTCATGTTACACAAGAAGAAATGTTTAGGTAACTTGCCCAAACATTTGGATGGCAAACTCAGGATTCAAACTCAGGGCAACAACTTCAAAGTCTATGGTGTTGACAATTATTAAAATAGTTTATAGGGATGCATAGATGGCTTAGTGGTTAAGAGCTCTTACTGCTCTTGCAGAGGGCCTGGGTTCAGTTCCCAGACCCACTTAGTGGCTGACAACTGTTTGTACGTCCAGTTCCAGGAGATCTGATGCCCTCTTCTGACCCCCATGGGCACCAGGCATGCTCATGGTTCACATTCATATATAGGCAAAACACTCATACACATAAAAATGAAATAAAATAAAAATAGCTTATAGAAACCTTGGTGAATGTACTCTGTGCCTGTCCAAATATGCCTAGGAGATGCCCAGTACCAGGTGACACATCTGCAGTCGAATCTCTACAACTAAGGCTCATGGAACATAGCAGAATAAGGGGTAGAGAGAGGGCTAATGCACCCCTGAACTCTCAACAGTGAGGCTTCCATGTACATCACAGTGCGATGCACACAGAAGGCCATAACTGGCCAAGTTTTGGAGAGTAAGAGACTGTAGAGTGTAGGACAGAACCTCACCCACCCATGGCTTAGGGACCATTGCGGAAGAGAAGGTGGAAAGCTTGTAAGAGCCAGGCCTGGTTCATGAACACAGGGAGGTGGAGGCCTCCAGACTACTGGAGGCTTGCTCATGTGAGCCTGTGGCAGCAGTGGCGTTGAGCATGAGACCCATGACACTCAATTAAACAAGGGCCCAAAGGGGAGGTGAGAAATAAGTGGCAGGTCAGCAGTAGATTGAGAACTGTTTGAGACTGATTGCTGCTGGGTGAGGAAGAGTATGACTTACATATGACCACTGGACGGGCTGACTAGACTCCAGTGGGCGCATTTATACTGAAGGACATTTGGGTCCAAACACCTGAATGAATAGGACTTAGCATGCATGGCAGAGCACATAGGGTTCGGTGGGGAGATGGGGGGAGGCATGGATGGGGGAGGGCATCTGGATTTGAGTGGGAAATGTGTGAAATTTAAAAAGCTTAATGAAAAAAAAACCTTGGTGAACCTCAAGCAAAATAGCCAAGTCACTATCATTTAAAATATGTGTGTGTGCATGTGTGTTTTGTGCATGTATGTATCACTCTTCTACCACTAGTGAATTATATATCTTTTAAGAAGCAAAGTTGACCATATCTCCCTTATTAAGGCCTGTTACCTACTATTCTTCTCCTTCAGGTTATTTCTTTTCCTTTACCTCACTGTTTCCTTACCCTTGTCCTGGTTCCTACAGTTATGTCTGTTTGCATACTTATTTATCAAAGTCTGATCCTATGGCTAGTGAATTATATATCTTTTAAGAAGCAAAGTTGACCATATCTCCCTTATTAAGGCCTGTTACCTACTATTCTTCTCCTTCAGGTTATTTCTTTTCCTTTACCTCACTGTTTCCTTACCCTTGTCCTGGTTCCTACAGTTATGTCTGTTTGCATACTTATTTATCAGAGTCTGATCCTAGGATCCACATATGAGGGAGAACATATGTCGAGTTTTTTTCTGAGATTGTGTTACTTCACTTAGTACAACAGATTCTAGTTCCATCCATTTACCTGCAAATTTCATGATTTCATCTTTCTTTACTGCTGAGTAAAACTCCATC
>NW_008335967.1:5280554-5288001 GCF_000622305.1 Nannospalax galili | reverse complement strand
TTTTTTTTTCAGTTTGTAGCCACCACATGTGTGCTGGGAATTGAACCCAGGTCCTCTGCAAGAACACTCAGTGCTCTTAACCGCCAAGACATCTCTTCAGCCACTTGTTGAGGTTAAGTTTTTTTTAATTTATTTTTTATTTTGTGGAAGAGGCATTTCATTACAGCTTTAACATACTCAATAACAATTTACAGAGCCAAGATACATCTCTTTCAAAAGTGGCTATAAAATTTTTAGGTTCACAGTTATAGACTATTGAACTCAGTATAAGCCCTATAAGACATAAAATTTAGTGAGTTTTTAACCTTTAAAAAAGATCTCCATTTCATTTCAAAATATACTGTTTCTTACAAAAAGACTCATTGTTTTCGCTAATAACACTTAAATGTTGGCACATGTGTCTCTAATCTGTATGTATCTGATTATCACTAGTCACAGTTGGTTGCACTCAGATCCTTGGCACCTGTGTATGGATATAGGATGGACAAGTACTGGGGAATGTTTGAGGGTGCCAACACCACAGCAGACAGCAGAGAAGACAGAGTAAAAGGGCCCCCGGGGGTGGCTATGGGAGGGTGCCATCTGGGAAGTGGGTGTATAGATGAATAAGATTGTTTGGGATGTTCTGTGTGATATACACACACAAAAAGAAATCAACAAATTTTAAAAATGAGTTCTATTTGAGGAGGAAGCATAAAAATTTATGTCAAGTTAATTAGTAGAGGTAATAAACATTACCATTGAAATCTACCCGATGACTTTATAAACATACACAGGTGCCAAGGATCCAAGTGCAAATGATTATGACTAGTAATAATTAGATACATACAGATTAGAGATGCATGAGCCAACGTCTCAGCATTAGTAGCAAAAACAGTGAGTCTGTAAGAAACAGTATATTTTAGAATGAAATGGACATCTTTTTTGAGGGTTAAATACTCATTAAATTTTATGTTTTACAGGGCTTATACTGAGTTCAATATTGTAAAACTATTGATTCAACAGCGAACCTAGAAATTTTATAGGCACTTTTGTAGGAGCTTTGTCTTTGCTCTGGAAACTGTTATTGGGCATGTTAAGGCTGTAATGATATGCTTCTTCTAAAAAAAACTAAAGAATAATATTAAAAAATGTAGGAAACAGCATATCTTGAAATGGAGATCTTATTTACAGGGTAAAAACACATTCAATTTTATATCTTACAGGGTTGATACTGAGTTCAATATTGTATAACTGTATTCATTCAACTGTGAACCTAAAAATTTACAGCCACTTTTGAAAGAGATGTATCTTTCCTCTCAAAATTCTTTTTGAATATATTAAAGCTGTAATTAAATGCTTCTTCTAATCATGTGGTTATTAAAATAAATAAATAAAAATATTAGAAAGAAAAAAAAAGAAGCAAAGTTGAGAAGTAAAACTGCATTTTTAAAGAATCCAACCTCACTTTCTATTAATGGATGGGATGAAGTATTATCCTCAAGGCTATTTTATTCTATTTTTAAGTAATCTTTAACTACTGTATTTGCATTGTAGAATATTAAAAATAGAGGTATGGGGATAAAAGAGGATAATGAGAAGTGATATGATCAAACTGTTAGAATCATGTTTGAAAATGTTCCAATGGAACTAATTATGTGGAATGATTATTATGTGCTAATATAGACACAAACAAAATAAAAACAAAAATTAAGATGTCACTTTCCTCCACCCAGAGATCACTGCTTTGACCTTCCTGAAAAGCATTCTACATTCTTTTTTATTTTATTTTATTTTATTTTATTTTGACAGGGTCTCCCATAGTCCCAAGCCTGCCTAGAACTCACTATGTAGACCAGGCTGGCCTTGCTCTCACAGAGATTTGCCTACCTCAGCCTCCCGGCACTCGGATTAAAGACATGAGCCACCACGCCCAGCATATTATTCTGCATTCTTTTATGTGTAATTACATATGCATAAGTATTTGTAAATATTCACATAATCTAGATGTTATCCTTTCACACTAATAACATAACCTGCTTTTTTAACTAATGATTTCATTTCTATTTATGTAAAATCTCATCTCATCTAAAACCAAGTCCATATTGATATTGTTCAGGTTGACTCAGCATTTTTCTACACATACAGAATATTCAAATTACTACCATTACTTGTACTTATTATTCCTTAAGTCTCTTTTAATTTGACACAATCCTTTAAAAAAAAAAGACTGTTTCAGATAGTAACATAGCTCCATGGTAGAATGCTTGTCTAACACAAGGCAAAAGAACCAGAAAAAAAAAGCAGTTTCATTGTAAAATATTATAACCCAATCATGATTGAGAATTTCAAAACTGGTCAAATAAAATGTGATATGGAAAGCACAGAAACTTCTTTCATTAGACCTTCCAGGAAACTGATAACAAACATTAATCATAAATGAAGAGGAGAGATCCCAAGTCTCCAATAGCCTTAGTTTTAATGAAATTACAATTGTATTTTTTGTGAAACTAGAAATCATGAAATGAATTGTTTTAGGGCAAATGGTTCAGAGTCACAGTAACATAGTCTTTGGAATGTACAACATACCTACATATTGACAGTAAGAACTCCCAGAACCTTGCAGGGAAGAATGCTTTTTTCAAACATGCTTTACAACTAATTAAAATGTTTTCCTATGCAATTTGATGGCCCCTCTAATTTTTTCTTTTAGTAATGTAAAAGATTTTCTTTACACAAATTCTTCCCAGTTAGACTTGTCATCAGAACATAAAAGCACTCTACTTTTACTTATTTTTATTTACCACAGAAAGAGTAGCAAATGGCAGACAAGTAACATAACAGGTAGGAATTGGCTAGGCAGTTAAGGTAAAAAGACCCTAAAGAAAAGTAGCCAGTTTCTTGGCTAAAAGTCACAATGTCCTTGGGCCTTTTAGCAACATACTCAGTTCCAAAGACCAAAAATGTCAAACATATTTGGGAGCTTTTATCTAATCCTTAAAAGATTTTAGGGTTACCTAAATAAATCAAAGAAGAAAGAATTTTTAAAAATTTAGCACAATTATGCCTGGTTCTTGTAATCCCCTTTCCATCACATGATTTTCTCTACTACTTGCCAAGAAAACGGATGTATATTAAAGCTAACCTTGAGCCTCTCTGTCCATGAGCTGTGCTGAACTAGGCTCTGGAACCAGGACAGCCTGGCTTTTATGCCCTTCTCTACTGTGTGACCTTGGGCAAGTTCCACAGCCACCCTATCCATTACTTTTTCTTGCCCATAAAAATTAAAATAAAAGTTTCTGTCTCCTGTTGTGAGACTTAGATGTGATATCAAAGTATTTAGAATACTGCCTGGCACATCACAATCAGTAAGCAGAGTTTAGAGTATATTTGCTTTTAAAAGGAAGTTTGACAAGTGGCATCTGAAAGTACTGGTGTGCAGGATGCTCTTTGATTCTTTCTTTTCATTACAAGACACAAAGGAAAAAGGAAAATATCTGCTTGGGAATGAAAGTTTATGAAGTGGCATGATACATATGCCCTCCTTTTCCTGTGTAGGTGCATGGTTGGTTCTAGAAGGAAAGCTTATTCTCCTGTACTCAGTGTGTACCTCACACTCACCTTCTTGACCTTGACCCTGCCATTTCCATGGACCAGAAAATCTTCTGTGTGCAGGGGCACACATGTGGTCTGTTCCTGCATAGCCATGAAAGCAAAGCTAAAGCCCTTCAGCTGCTACAGTACAAGAAAATCACTCCAGCCCAGTTTAGTCCTTCCTCTGTCTGCTGGGAGACCCAAATCTAATTCACCCCTGAGCAACTTACATTTGATCTGCTTATACAGCACATCAAAGAAGGTCTATTTGGGAATATAGTTCTCATCAACTAGACAAATATTTGTGTGTTTTTACTTGAATGACATTTGCGATTGAAAGTCAACTCCACAAGATGAAACCCATACCTGGAACCTTTATTGAAGGCAAGAACCTATGACTAGACTGGTCATAGGTTGTAGGGGACGGCCTACTACTATTATTCTGCTAAATAGGCATAGAATTAAACCCATTCACAGTGACTTACTGTTCTATCCATAAATCAGTGAATCTCTCAACTCTCATCAGAAAAGCTTCTTTCTTCAGTAAATGGGAATTAATACAGAGACCTACAACTGGTCAAGGCACAGAGAATAAGAGATAGTGGAATGCTCAGCCTTGAATGGAACACCTGTATCACTCTCCTCCCAAGGCTCAGAGATCATTGGGGAAGAGGGGGCAGAAAGGTTATGAGAGCCAGAGATGGTAAATGACTATAAGCAAACAGTGTTTTCTGGACACAACAGGGCAGGTGCACATATGAATTTATAACAGTTGTGACAGCATGCATAAGACCTGTGCAAGATCAAGATAGACAAAATCCAGCATGGAGACTAGAGGAGGGCATGATGTCCCACCCCTAACTATTAGCAATTGGTAGCTGCTGGGAGAGGGAAAATCCATTTTCTTTAAAGGTGTGGCCCCTGGTAAGTAGACCACAGTCCAGTGGATGGACAGCCAAGAGTATATGGGCTGGGGAGATATGGGAGGAGTTGGAGGGGAGGCAGTGGGCATGGATTGGACCAAAATACCTTAAATGTATGTATGAAATTCTCAATAAATTATTTTTTTTTTAAAAAAAGAGTATATGGGAAGCACAAATTGGGCTTGATGAGTTTTAAAGGAAAAAAACGAGGACACAAAGTTAGGAGCACAGTGAAGTGGGGTGGATCCAAGAGGAGTTATGGGATGGGGAGTGACTATGACCAAAATACTTTGTATAAAATTCTTTAAAAATTAATTTAAAAAAAGAGAAAAAAATAGGAAAAATATTCATGTGTTTGTTATAAAGAGACACAGTGTTGAGCTCAAAGTGTATAAAAAGATTAAGAAAGTATCCCTGACCTCAAAGACCCCACAGTTCCAGAATGAGGCCGTAGATGGCAAAATGAAGCTAATGCTGAAAGACAGAGGGACAGACACTGCTGTCATTGCTGAAGAGAGAGATGGGTTCTTCTTAGTGGAGAATGAGGAGGAAGCGCATTCCAGGACAAAACTGTGGGAGGGGCAAGAGCTCAGGGATGTAAATACAGAGTACACTTTGCTGGGAAACTGTGGGATGGCCGAAGCACAGCACTTTGAGAAGAAATAGTCACGGAAGGACAGAGAAGCTTTGAAAGAGCTTTATTCTTTGTCATGGAGCTTTTGTAAGTTGTCAAGATGAGGAGAGACAAAAGAGAATTCGTTCATCAACAGTCTTCTCTGGGAATTCATATAACTCCTCTGTCAGCTCTAAATTTGCTATCATTATGTTCTTAGCACAGGTGGTAAAACCACTGTTTTTAAAAACATCTAAACATTATTTCCCAGATTTTATTTTCTGATTAATAATAGACATTCATGGGATCCAGTAGCATCAAAGAAAACCACTAAAATTTCTCATTAATCATCTCTTACTACTATCACATTAGTGCTTAAGTACTCTGGTTCTTTGATGTATTAAAAAAATCATGTCTAAAAAAATAACAGAGTGGTTGTCAGGACCTGGGGTTGGGGTTGGGACTGGAAACTGTCATTCAAGGGGCACAGAGTTTGAGATTTATGAGTTCAAAAAAAAGTCTGGTTATCTGTTGCATAACAATACAACTATAATTAACACCACTGAGCTGTACGCTTGAAAATTGTTAAGATACTAAGTTTGATGGATTTTTTTTTTGGTAATGTTTTACACATCTATAATTATTACTTTTTTATTCGTTATTTTTTAATTTTTAATAACTACATGAGTAGAAGAAGCATTTCACTACAAATTTAACATATTCAGTAACACACTCCAGAGCTCGAGTACATCTCTTTCACAAGTGGGTGGAAGTTTCTAGGTTCACAGTTGAGTTAATACAGTTATACAATATTGAACTCAGTATAAGCCCTGTAGAATATAAAATTGAATGAGTTTTTTAACCTTTAAAAAAGATCTCCATTTCATTTTAGAATATATTGTTCCTTACAGAAAGACTCATTTTTTTGCTACTAACACTGTGATGTTGGCGCATGCATCTCTAATCTGTATGCATCTGACTATTACTAGTCATAATCAGTTACACTCGGACCCTTGGCACCTGTGTGTGTCTATGAAGTCATTGGATGGATTTCAATGGTAATGTTTATCATGCATGCATCTCTAATCTGTATGCATCTGACTATTACTAGTCATAATCAGTTACACTCGGACCCTTGGCACCTGTGTATGTCTATAAAGTCATTGGACAGATTTCAATGGTATTGTTTATCACCTCTACTAATTAGCATGATGTAAATTTCCACGCTTCCTCCTCAAATATAATGTATTTTCTAAAATTTGTTGATTTTATTTTGTGTGTGTATATCACACAGAACATCCCAAACCATCATATTCGACTATACACCCACTTCCTAAATGGCAACCTCCCATAGCCTCCCTTCCCCCACTAGAGCGCTTATACTCTGATATCCCTGCTACTGTCTGCTGTGTTGTCAGTACCCAAGCCATTCCCCACTACTTGCCCTTCTGGTGAATTTAGTCAGCCTATCTAGAGGTCTTTGTTTTAGGAGGGTCAGCTGTTCCTCTTCAACCAGCAACTGTTCATTTTCCCAGTTCTATGCTGGGTTACTATTTGGGAGTCCCTTTGGTCACCCTGGCCAACAATTTGAAAGAAGGTATCTCCTATCTGGCATTGTTGCTTCTTATGTAGCCTTTAGCTATGCATATGGACTCTTAAGAAATTATATTGACCCCTTTAATCTTTGGTTATACTTTCCTTTTGGGTGTTTAAGGCCATACAGTTGGCCCTGATAAACCAATTTATTTTTACTCTTAAGGTTCTTTGAGAACCTGTTGTTCCTCAGGGGTCACATGGGCCTGGGAGGAGCCCCTGGCCCCTTTCTTTTACCAGTTCCATCTATGTGAAGTTAAGTCAAAGGTTCTGCTCGACCATGGTTGGCTTCGCTTGGCAGCATAGAGGAAGTGATTCCTCTGTGTTGACCCTCCTCTTTGTAGACTGGACACTGGTTCAAGTCCATCTGGTGGGGTCTCCTCTGCCTCCTTGATCAAAAGAACAGGTGACCCACAACCATTACAGGACATTTTGAGAGCTGCTCATAGTCCCCTGGAACTAGTCGACCAAGGAGGGCAAGGAGCAAAAACTGTCCTTTATGTCCCTCTTACCAAATCAGTATAGGCCTCAAAGAACATCTGTTAAATATCCAAGAAGGTTAGTTCCACCAGTCTGGTACTTTTAATTACTGTGTGCCATGTAGATAGATCTTGGGCAAAGACCAATTGTTCTCAGATGAACCTTACCTAGACATATGTTTCTTGATCTGCTATGTATAATTATGTTATTTTTTGACTATAAGAATAATATTTTAAAATGATGTCCTATTGGAAAGGCTTTCTGG
>NW_008335967.1:5260040-5280449 GCF_000622305.1 Nannospalax galili | reverse complement strand
TGCAATAAAGGAAACCATTTAACTTTGCTTAGAGCTGACTTTCCAAAGGCAATAGTAACAAATCAAGACCTTTTAGTTTTCCCCAAAATCATTTTAAGAAATGCTTGTCTAGACTATGGCTAGAGGATAGTAAATTATCTGATTTCTATTCTTTCTTAAATAGAATAACATGAAATTCATCAAGCAATTTTTTTTTACTAACAATTATTTAGCCTCCCAATTTTAGTAAAAAATTTTAACAGAAGTTGTTACAGATCTGGTCTGTCTCAGGAGTAATTTCTTTCTACTTGTGTGTAGCATGCCTTAAATCTGTGCTGACTGGGCTGAGAGAAACTGGAGTGGTAGTCCATGTTTATTACTGAAAAGACTTCTCCATTGTCCCAAGCATTTTTAATGATATATGTCTAGCTACTTCTGTCTAAAATTGGCACACTCAAAGAATCTTCTTCACCAGATATTATAGAAAGATAAAACAAGCACAAAATCTCATCAAAGGTTTTCCAACTTGGAGATACAGCTTAAAAAATGAAAAAAAAAATGAAATAATGTGACAAGCTGTTCTTGTGAAAGGACTGGGAAACTAGATTTTGGAGGATGTCAGCTTTTTAATTTTGTTTCTGGCTTTTGTTACCCTTTCAGTACAGAAGACCTAGATATTGGAGGAAAGTGTAATATGTAAATGACTTTTACTAGAATAATAGATTTCTAAGAGGTTAATGTCTCTTCCTCCTGTTTTCATTGCAAAGTGGGGGAGGGATGGAGAAATTTTTAACTCAATATTTTCATTAAGTTACAAACTCCCCTGGCAGCATGTTTCATAGGCACACATAACTCAAGCAGTATTAGTGGTTTTAAGACATGCACAAACTTTTTGACATTGTGACATGATATCATTACCTACAAAATTCATGCTCAAGAACTATGCAATTGACTTACAAAAAATTGCTAAAAGTGTTTATAATGTTTTAAATAAGTTTACGCTTGGTGTTATGACACATTATAGCTATTTTCAGATGCAGGTGGCAAGCAGGCCTCAGATTATATATGCTTGAAGTGATTATTTGATGAATTGCTACTGATCTATGTTGAGCATTTCATTGTGATTCCAGTGTCTATAAAATATAGTTCTTGATTAGAAGTTTCTTTATTAATTCACTCCTTCAATAAATATTTGCTTACTATTTGCCACATGCCAGACACCGTGCTAAAGGATGTTCACCAAGTAGTGAGCAAATTCGTTATGGTCTCTGCTCTTACATAGCCTGTTGTTAAGAGGGGAAGATAATCATTAATCAGATTATCATGGGAATGAGTGGACAATGATGGGCATAGTCATGTGATTCATAGAAAAGAATGTCATTTTCCAAGCATGTCAATAAAGTTGACCTGATGTATTAACGAATGCTTCTCATGGGAAGCAGCACTCAACTGAGAGGAAAGATGAACAGTGTGAGGGTGGGAGAGGGCAAAATCCATACAGACAGATGAATAGCTTATGAAAAGACTAAGGGCTGATCCACATGCAATCCTGTCCCAGGGGAGTACTGGCATTTCCAAAGTGCTATCTATAGTTCTCATGGAGAAAAGACCAGAAGAATCAGCATGGACTTATCAAATATAAGTGCCTTGAATTTTTTTAACCTTTCTGTTTCTGTCCTTAATTTTTTTTGTAGTGAATGTATTAGTTACTTTTGCTATGCTAAAACACCATGGCCAAGGCAATTGATAGAAGAAAAAGTTTATTGGGGCTTGCAGTTCCTGAGGGCTAAGAGTCCATCCTGGTAGGGAGGCATGGCAGGAGGCAGCTGGAGCAGAAAGCTGAGGGCTCATATCTTCAGATATGCAAGGGAGCAGAGAGACCAAAACTGGAAGTGGGGCAAAGCTATGAACTCTCAAAGCCCACCCCCAGTGATGTGCTTCCTCCAGCAAGGCTGTACCTCTTAATCCTCTGCAAACAGTGCCACCAACTGGGGATAGTATACCAAGTGTTCAAATACTTGAGCCTATGGGGAACATTTCTCATTCAAACCACTACAGTGAAGATGTAATATATTTTTTTAATCTGTGCAAAGTTTATTTTATTTATTTCTGAGACATTGTTCCACCACGTAGCCCAGGACTGCCTTGAACTCATGATCCTCCTGAAGAGATCAGGAGACAGAGAATAGTCATGAAACTTAGTCATGGGGCCTGAAAGTCAGCAGTTCTGATGCTAGCCCTTGTCCTGGTCCAAGTCCAGGAATGACAGAAGGGGGCTGTGTTTACTGTTCTTGCTTCTTAGTATATTTTTTTTCTCATTTTACTCCACCTAGATGAGTACCACTGCCCAGAAATTATATGTGAAAAATAAATATTTTATAAGCTAAAATCTTTCAAAAACTCCATGAATCAAAAAGATCTTTTATTAGCTTGATTCTTTCATAGAAACCCTTTTACGTGTCTCCGTTGTTATAATAAAACTTCTGATTGTCTAAAAAGTCTTTTCTATATCTACAGAATTAGCCTGGGAAGGAAAAATAGGTGATCTGTGACTTATGGTGTTTCAGACACCTGAGATTTCTATATGCCACAGTTCCTGAAAAGGGAGTGTTGGTCCTTTCTCTCCTCAACTCTATTATGCCTCTCACTTGGATGTATAAAGTCTTAATTAGGCACAGAGTCCTCCAGAGGCAAAAAAGCAGTAAGATCTGGGTGAGGAACAATGAAGGCACTCCAGCTCATCTGGATCTATGGTCAGCTTGCTTTGCTATTACCCTACCCTGGGGGTAGGGCTCTTGGGGAGCAAGGATTTGATATCCTCTCTGTGATACTTACACGCAAGCTCTTTGTGTCTTGTTGTGCTTCATAAATCTTAGGGAAATTTAGATAAATACTTAAAGACTACTCATCAAAGACTTTTGCCAAGTTTCAGGCACTCATTGATATGTATCCACACATTCAGCTACTATTAGTGCTTAACTCTAATGAAAAGATGAAGTACCCTGGGTGCTCCTGACTGGAGGCGGGATATTAACAGTGTGACCTGCCTCAGAATGCAAGTTAGAAGACAATAATATGGTTAAATAATCCTTCTGAGAGCCATGTAAAATAATAAGTGAAACCACATGTGTGTGCTGATGTGAGAGTTCCCTTCACTCTTAAAGTGGAAGCAGCCCCAAGAAAACCCAACTTCTACTAGTCTGTGCACTGAGGCTGGCAGAGGCTAGATTGGCTCTTGCCTCTGACTCACATGGTAGGAACTGACCTCATGCCTGAAAAGAATCTCTTAACCCATGATTTTCTTATCTGAAGTGGGGGGGACAGGTAGTTCAATCCACTTATAGTTACTATGAACCCTCACAGAAGCACCAGCATAAAACACTAGCAATCTTAATTAAGAAGCTGTTTCTTTAGACTAACTTTCTAAAGGCCATCTGAAGAAAAATTGAGGCTCTTAGTCCTACCAGTTCTATACTGCCCAATGGGCTACAATGAGATGTTAAAGGAATGTGCAGTGTACTTCTTCCTCTTCTCAGACATTAAATAGCCCCAAGGAGGAAATGTGTTCACTCTGTGGACTTCCACAGACTAGGTGGTAATGGAACATTTAAGAGGAGGGGCTGACAAAGGAGGTCCTCAGGCTAATTGGAGCCAGCCCTCAGAAGACACTGTAGAACCCTAACTCCCTTGCTTCCTGTTTAGTTATGTGATTTCTTTGTCTTGCCTGTATCCCTGCCATCCACCATAGGATCCCCTGTAGAGCTGAACCAAGGTCAGTAACTTGCCCTTGAATTCTAGAACTGTGATTCTGTTCTTTACAAAGTTATGCAGCTTCCAGTATCTCATTAAAGCACTGAAAATGGACTAATGAATGCTGCTTACTGAATATTATATATATACTAATTCTTCCTATTTGTAGAACAGGGTTTCTTTTTCCTAGATCTTTCTCAGAGTAGTCTCATTTGTCCCTTACAATTTGTGTGTGGAATTAGTAAAATAGTTTTCATTATTTTCAGCAAAATAGGAAGCAAAAACTTTAAAATGAAGGCCATCAAATTTTAAACACTATACATTTCTCACGGTTTTATACTAAATCAGACACTTGGAAACAGTCATTATGGATTCCACCAAGCATCTCTACAGGTATAGATAGAACAAAGAGGTGCATAGTAAGTAGATCAAGAGTTTGGTAGAATACAGATCTCGTTGTGAATCCTGCTGCTATAGAACCTGTGATTAATCGCTTAACCCTTCTGAGCTTTTCTCCTTAATTGTAAAAAAAATTATTTAACTCAGAATTATAAAATTTAAATGAGGTTACATATCTGGCTTGGCATTTGATGTATAGCAGATGCCAAATAAATGACACCTCTTCCTGATTTTCAGAAAACATCAAGTAAAAATGATACTTAAACTTTACTACTTAATTGTAAATAGACAGTGACAGAGAGACGTGACCAACTGCAGATGAAAATATTACAGAATCTACCCCTCCATAAAAATTTTTTAAAATGTATTTGGAATACAAAAGAGAGCAAACAAGAACTTCGCTCGTACAGTACAAGTGGCCTATCCACAGAGTAGGCCAAAGATATGTCCTCCTGTGGATGTCTTTGTACAGCTTGCATTGTAAGCATTTTTGAACCTCTTCTTTAGAAAGTTAAGCATTTGAAAAAATTACAAATTATAAAATATACCCCATCATTGTTATATGCACAGTAACAAAGATGGGAAATTATGACCAAAATGGGGCCATACATTTTAAAAAGAGATCTAGTGTTCAAATAAGATAAAGTGATGGAATCTCACATAAATTACAGGAAAAAAAATCAGGAACTTGTACCAGTATATATTTGTAGCTGGCACTTTAACTCAAATAGGTAAGAATGAGGTAGTAGATATTTGATTTATTAGCAAAGTGTGAGACTAAACCATTCATGATATAAGTTCTGGAACTAGTCATTTAGTGAACCATTTATGTAAAGTGTTGAAATGAAGGAGACCAGCATTCCAGTCTCCTTTCTGCTACGGGTGAATAATGTCCCTTAGCCTTGCTGGGCAATGTGCCCTCCTCTCTTAAAAGCCAGGCTATTCTGACATCCACTCTCTGTACTCCTAAGAAGAAGGATTCTCCTTAACAACCAAAAACCACCATCTGTACTTCATTGTTTGTCTGAGAATTCCTCCTTAGTTCATGGACCTGTCCTTGCTCATTGAAGTTATTGTCATAATCCTGATTGAGTTCCACACCTCTAATCTCACTCCTTTAGATACACAACATTATTTTAGAAAAAAATACTCTCCCTAATGTGCCAAACTCATCAAGTCACTCGCTGCTTTCAAGACTTCCTGATCTCAGGATAAAACATTATACATGGTATTTAACGTCCTTCATCCTTTTTCCTTCAACTCTCTTACCCCTACAGTTCTAGCTTCACAAAATTACAGGTCTCCAACACACCCAGATACGTCTCGCCTTTAAGGACCCTTTATTCATACTTCTATCCCTGCCTGGAGTGTTCTTCTTCTTGTGTATGTCTCCTTTGACTAAATCTCCAAAGGTCAAAACACTACCTCACACGTCTGTCTCCAGTGCTAAGTGCTGTTTCTCACATAAGACCCAACATGTAGTAAAAAAATGAATGAATGAATGAATGAATGATGATTATAGTTCAGATTGCAGACTATACAGTAAAAAGGTATTTTACTGTCAATACTCTTCAAATTACAGCCATAGGCTACTCATACAAAAAGTTAATTCAAAACCCAGAGGCAAAATGTGGTTAGTTTTTTTATATTACTTGTACCTGAAGGAAGCTTTATCTGGACATATTCTCTAGGCTCTTGCCACTGTGTGCTTCTTTCTTCAAACAGTAGATGCCATCATTGGAAGCAATGGGGGTGGGTCATGGGGAGTTTAGCTAATGTACACAGAAGAAAATGAAGTATGCCTGGAGGCTGGGTATCAGAAAAGAAGATGATGAAGGAAAGAAGAACCCTTATTCACCACTGGTGGGAGTGCACTCTAGTACAGCCAGGGTGGAAATCAGTATGGAGGTTTCTCAAAAACTTAAAAATAGAACTACCATATGAACAAGCTATATCACTCCTGGACATACACCCAAAGGACTCCACATCCTATCACAGAGATACTTTCACAACCATGTTCATTGTTGCTTTATTCATGATAGCAAGGTAATGGAACCAGCCTTGATGTCTGCCAACACATGGGTAATAAAAACGAGGTATATAGATACAACATAATCTTACTCAACTGTAAAGAAAAATGAAATTATGAAAATTTCAGGAAATTGGATGGATATGAAAAGTATATCAAGCAAAATGACCCGAATTGAGAAATGCAAAACTGAATGCTCTCTCTCATATGCAGATTCTAGCCTGTAATGTGTGTGTGTGTGTGTGTGTGTGTGTGTGTGTGTGTGTGTGTGTGTGAAGCCTAAAACCTAGAAAGAAAACCAAGACAGGTAACGAGGAAGGAGGATGGGGTGGTGGGCCAAGGACTCATGGAATATAAAAAAGGGAAGGACATTGGAGGGTGGGAGGTTATAAAGGGGTTGTAGGGGGTAGGGTCAATGAGGGAACAAGAATCACTAAAACACACCTTGTTTGAAAATGCCATAGTGACATCTAACACCTTATATCTTAATTAAACAAATTTTTGAAGAAAGAAAAGGTGATGAGGCTTTGGGACATGCTAAGGAAAACTGAGCAGTCATGAAAGTATTTTGAAGGAGAATATTGCTGCACTTAATGAGAAGTAGGAAATTTAAAGCTTCTCTCAGGTACTAGAGAGCATCCCTGAGTGTTAATACAAGCCATTTCTTATACAGATGACTGTTTTAGAAAAGGATATAGGCTCAAGGACTAAGTGATGGGCCCTGCAGTCTGGAGTGTGTCACTGTGTGTGGTGGCTGAAGGGGTCTATATGGTGTCCCCTTCCGTTCTCTCTCTCTCCATCTGCGTTGCCTCTTACTAGTTCTCATCTGTACTTTTCACTGGTGAATGACCCTTGATGAAGGTAAATTACCTTGCCTGAGTGATTCCACCCTTTATGTACTTAGGGGTGGCCTATGAGTGGCAACTGATTAATACAAGGGCACAGAAATCCTGCTCCTTTTTCCTTGAGGTGAAAAACTCAGTGGTGCTTACTGTTCATACTCTGGAGCTCCCCAGGTGATCATGCTGAAGTCAGATTTCAGGTAAATTATCCTGGCTTAGCTCTCTCTCTCTTGCTGTCTTTCCCTTCTCTCAGTTCTTGCCAAGCTTGACTCTTCCTCCATAAATCACTTGCAAAATCACTTTGCTTGGACTCTCCTTCTACTGAGTGCTTTGCTTGGACTCTCCTTCTACTGAGTGCAATCTAAGTCATTCTGGTAAGCTGGAAACCCTCTGTGGTGTCACACCTTCTGAAAAAAGGTTGATGAAAGTTGCTACCCATCATTTATTTTTTCAGGTGGAGCTTCTTTCCAGTCATCAATTTCACCTTGAATAGCTACCCCATCCATGATGTAGTTAGGAAGGCTCTTTAAGTTTTGTCTGTCTTTCAGGGTTCATTGTACCCTCTCCCTTTCTGTGTTGATAGTAGTCAGAGTGAGCAAGTTATTTGTCACAAACTGGGCTAAAAGAAGAATCTGTCTTTCCCAGCTTCACTTTTCTTGTTGTTCCTTCTCCCTGCCACCTCCTCAAATTCCAAAACAGCAATTGCTTACATCTCATGAACGTCGAACAGATTTAGAACCCAAAAGGCAGCTGGCAAGCCGCCCAATGTGCCATATGCCACATTTACCCACTGCAGGTGTTCTGCCTCTTGACTGGCAGCTCACAGGCTGGCTGGGGTCCAGTCTGAGGAATCTGGGAAGATATGCTCAGCATAAATCTTCATGAGGTCAAGTCTACATCTGGGTTTTAGTTTTTAGACAATGATTACTATCTACCCATATGGGATGATGGGAAGTATGTTGTTCGGTGAACTTTGGGCCCTGGTGATGTGCTCCTATGTGGTATGATCCACAGGGCTGTTCACCACCTTTGAGTACTCATAACTATGGTTTTGCAGAGGGAGAAGTGATTGAAGAATTGAGGTACTCACTTCGAAGTAGATAGCAGTCAACAGATTCCATAAAGAGTGTGTTCAGTGTGATTATTTTAAAAAAGGATACAAAACTTGAGGATCACTGCAACAAGTGACCAAAGCACAGAAACTGGTCATTTGTTGTCACTCTGACTCCTGATTTCTTCTGCAGCATGAGTTTGTTCCCTTAGATGTACTGTTCTTCCCAAAGTGAGATGGAAAAAAATCCCCAGCAATTAATGATGCTAAATTAATTGTTGATAAACTGGGGTACTGAGATTAAACAGGAAAGATATAAATCAGTATGAAAAATACTCTACTTAGCCATTTTATAAATTTTCAATTCAATTTCATTTTCTTTCTTTCTAAAATATTTTATTGTTTGTATTTTTTGTGTATGAGTGTTGTGACCCAGAAGTTCCTCTGACAAGCCATGGTCCCACCTCCTTCCCACACTCTGTGGAAGGAGTCACAGAGGGGAGGGGCTATCGAGATATAAGCCAGGAAAACCATGAGGGCAGGCTCTTGCCATTTTGTGTGGCTGTCCAGAAGCCACCAGACTTATGTTTGGGTGTGGACTTTCAAGCACAGCTGTGAGTGGGGTAGTCGCCATTTTTGGAATAGAGCATGAAAGAGGGCGCAAGACGGCATGCGCGGAAGCCCCGTCCATCTCAGGGGGCTCTGAGGCGGGGCAATGCCAGGTACTTGGACCCATGAGAAGGCACCCACTGAGTGAGGTGCCCACGAAAAGCTGCAGCGGGTGAAAAGACTGAGGGGCGGGATGAGCTGGTGGCAGGATGAGCTGGTGGCCGGGTATTCCAAATATAAGCCTATGAAAACCCATGTCTTTGTAAGTCACCCCCTTTCCTGGACGTCATATAAACTATGCAAAATCCAAACAGAAAGTCCTATGCCAGTTTGTCGATCTGTGTCAGGACCCAGAGACCCTGACTGAGGGCTGGTCTCCCAGCGGAAAGGGAAAAATTTAGTGAAACAAGTGCACTGCCTGTATGTGCACCCATGTTGTGTAATGCCCACGGAAGTCAGAAGAGAGTGTCAGATCCTTTGGAAGTAGAGTTACAGATGGTTGTTAGCCACCATGTGGGTGCTGGGAACTAAACCTGGGTCCCCTGCAAGAGCAGCCAGTGCTCTTAACTGCTGAACCATCTCTCTAGCCCCTCCTTTTCTCTCTTAACCAAAGAGCAAAGTTTTCAAATTGATCATCTTTTAAAACTCAGTGGTTAAGAGCACTGACTGCTCTTGCAGAGGACCCAGGTTCGATTCTCAGCACCCACAAGGTGGCTATGAACTATCCTTAACTCCAGTTCCAAGGAAATCTGAAGCCCTCTTCTGACATCTGCAGCACTGCACAACAGGAGTGCACTCATCTACATGCAGGCAATACACTCATTCACATAAAATAAAAATAATAAATAAAAAATAATTTTAAAAAACTACATGGTTATTGTCCTGATTTTTTTCAAGAATAAAAATATATCATATAAAGGAGATATAAAGGTAAACATGTGAGCAAGATATTCTTGATACATTTTGAAATATTTGTATTTTTTCTGAAGAACTTAGTAAGAATTTTATACTGTAGACATTTAGTCATTTTACATAAGCTATCAATTTAAAAGAATGAGCAGAACTGGCTTTGGTGACAACTTTTAATATGTCTTTGTACAGTATCCTCGAGCTACCCAAACTAATCATAATAGGTCTGAAGATTAGAAAATTTAATTCCTTTCTCATTCTTCCCCTTTAATGCTTTGTGGCTTTGTATTTTAAGCTCTGCTATTCTTTCCTTATTAAGAAAGTACCTCTAGGGGCTCAGCAATTAAGAGCACTGGTTGCTTTTACAGAGGACTTGGGTTTGGTTCCTAGCACACACATGGCATTCGTGCATAACTCCAGTTCCAGGGGCTCCAACACCCTCTTCTGACTTCCATAGGCATGGATGTGGTATGTTTACATACATGCATGTAAAACATTCATATACATAAAGTAAAAATAAAAACAAAGCTCCCCTGTCTGTGTTGCAGCTAGTCAACCACCAGAATGTATAAATGTGTCTTACTGTACTCTTGCTGTCTCTGAAATATCAAGGGAAATAAGATAACACCAGACAGGTACTAGTGGGATCCCAAGGTGCACTCACCACTCACTTCTTCACATAGAAACACCTCCCACACTCTTTTCTCTTTCCTCTGCCTCTTAGGGCATAGATATCTCTGGGTCTATGCTCTGAGGATGCAGAATGGGGAGAGGAAGAGAAGGTTAAAAGCTCTAGGGTAGATGGTGTGTTTTCTTGTTAATCTCTCTGATTTTGGGATTTCTTTGGGATATACTTTCTTAGAAGTTCCCTTCTCTCTCAAAGCAGATGAGGCAAGGGGCCTGGAGTATCTCACCTGCAGCAGAGAGGGATTCTCCATAGGAAACTGGGTGGAGGGTAGAGAATGTAGCCTTGAAGAAGTGGTCATTTCCTTTTTTAAAAAAATACCATTTACATTGGGTAGATAATTCACTCATGTGAATTATATATGACAAAGTATTTCAAAATATATAAGGAAACTGTGCCTCTCACATCTTGTTCTCATTTAGCTCTTAGGCATGATGCTGGCTTTGTATTAACAGAGATACATTTTCTCATGCAAAGATAGGTTTTGCATAATTCCTATTTCATGGAGTTTTAAAAAAAACAAATTACAGATGCTTGCTTTTCTTGGAACTACTAGTCTGAAATTTTTCAATGCAGTGCTAAATATTGATCTGTCCATTCATTATTTTTAGTGTTTTATCAGATTTGATTGATTCATCTTTTTGTTAGCCTTTTTACACTGGCATTTATAAATTAGATTGGTCTGTGACTTTAGGATTTTCTTTTGCATCCTTAGCAGCTTCTTTTTTTGTACTATAATATTTGGAAATGTTTCTTTCATATCTCCCCCTGATGCTCTGGAACCACTTAAATTGCAATTATGATCCCTTTATAGGCTTGATAAAAATTTTCATGTGAAAGCATATTTTAGGGTGGAGGAGGTCCCTTTAACAGCTTTTTCTATTTGATCTACAGAAAGTGGGCACTTTTTGAAGTTAAAAGTTGCTATCTGTTTATTTACTCATTTATTGTATGTATATGGTGTATGTATTTACACATATTCTTCTGTGTGTGACGTGCACATGTGTGCACAGGCCAAAGGTTGACATTGGGCACCTGTCTTGATTGCTCTGCACATTATTTTGTTTTAAACTTTACTGTATTTATTTGTATGTGGGCACCTGCTTACACACACACACACACACACACACACACACACACACACATATACACCGTGACACACTCTGACTGTGGAAGTCAGAGGACAATGTGTGGGAGGAGTCAGTTCTCTCCCTTCTTCGTGTATATCCTAGAGATCAAACTCAGGTCATTAGGCTTGGTGGCAAGCACCTTTACCTGCTGAGTTATCTCATAGACCTACCACCTTATTTTTAGAGACATGATCTCTCTCTCTAAACCTTGATCTTGCCGATTTGGCTAGACTGGCTGACTAGCAAGCCCCAAAGATCCTCCTGCCCCCATCTTCCCAGACCACCATCATCTTTTATATGAGTGCTCGGGTCTTCCTGCTTGTGCACCAAGCCTTTTATGGACTGAGTTATCATCCCAATTTCATTATGTGTTCATTTTAATGAACAAAGATGTGTTATCTCTTTTCAAGTAGGTGGTTGTGATAGTTCACTGAAGATCAGTTACTTAGTTCATCTTGACGAGGCCTACATCCTTTAAACTACTGATAGAATCGTTATAACCCATGCTGAGGACATTCCTGAGTGAGAATGTGCAGTTTAAGCAGATGTAGCAAGCATGGCATGAGATTTTTGATTTTTTAGCTTTGGTAATTTTATAAATTCCTAAGAAATAGACATTAGGTTGAAGATTTACTTTTATTTATATAGAGTTGATACAGAGTTTAGATTGAGCTTTTATATGTCTCTGATTCTGTGATTATTTCTACCTCTTAAAATATTTTACTTATTTGTATTTCCTTTCATCTTAATTAGTATTTTAGCCCATTTGGGTACTATAACAGAAATATCATAAATTGGACATCTTATAAATGATAGAAATTTATTTCTCATGGTTATGAAGTCTGGGAATTCCAAGATCAAGGTACTCAAAGACTCCATGTCAGGGGAGAGGCAGTGCTCTGATTCAGGGTTGATGTCTTCCTGCTGTGTCTTCACTTGCTGAAATGGGTTTAAGTCTCTTTAAGGACTCTTTTATGAGGACATTAATCTGCCCCTATAGACTCTACATTCAAATATCATCACTGTGGATTTAGGATTTCAACAATAAGTGCATTGTGGGGGCAGTGAGAACATTGCAGTTAGCAAATTATTACCTTTTAAAAGAACAAACTTTTGATTATTTTCTTAGTTCTGCTACTTTAGGGCTAACTAAGTTATTAATATCTCCTGTTTTCTTTATTTGCATTCCTGAACTTTATTTGATTGGGTGGTTTGGTTTAGGTTGGCTCTTTTATTCTGTGCTGTGGACTAAACCCAGGGTCTTGCACTTGGTAAGCAAGTGCTCTATCACTGATTGAATTCCCCAACCCCCTATTTATTGTTTTGCTGGCTTTGTAAAGTGGGATGTTATATTCTTAATCTTTCTTCTTCTTATAAATATGTCTTTAAATTTTTCACTTTGGAATTTTAATAGTACCCTATCCTCTAATACTTTAAAGTCTTTTTCTATGTCTTTACAATTTTTCATCTTTGGGGCTAGAGAGATGGCTTAGCAGTTAAGAACACTGTCTGCTCTCACAGAGGATATGGGTTTGGTTCCCAGCACCCACATGGCGGCTAACAACCATTTTTAACTCTAGTTCCAGGAGATCAGATGCCCTCTTCTGGCCTCCATGAACATTTCGTGTACTTGGTACTCTCAAATACATGCAGAGAAAACACTCATACACATAAAAATTTAAAAATATCATCTTCTATGTCTATTATTGGTTTCTATCTTTTCTGAAGTATAAGATAATTTTCTAAAGTACCTTTCTAAAGATATACATAAAATTTAAAAATATCCTCTATGTCTATAATTGGTTTCTATCTTTTCTAAAGTATTAATTTGGCCTTCTATTTTTTGGATATTTTGTTTTAAAATCTATAATGGTTTGAGGCGTCTTTTCTACTTCCTTTATGATGTTTCATCCTGTAAAAATATTCTCTTACTTTGTCTTGAATTTTGCATCCCTGTTTCATGGTCTTGCATTCTTTATATGGTATTTGTTCATTGCTTCCTGACAACATTCTGGATCTCCTCATTCCTGTGGGGAGGGGTAGGCACTAGAGTAATGCATATTGACTGCAGTTTACACTCTAGAGGCTCTCCTTTTCTTGGCTGCCACTAAGCCATAGTGCTCCCTCCAAGTATGACACATCTCTATGATTGACTATATAGTACATTCTAGTTCCTCTCTGCTTCTTAGATTAAACTCATCAGCCTTCTCCCATTCTGACCTCCACTGCTGCAAATGGACCTTTTAACGGTAGGAAATGTATCTTTGTCAATGCTTCCTGAGACCTCTGATGATTGAGGCCTTGCCATAGAGATCTCTGCTTGACTCCTCTCTAGCTCTTGCACAGGGCTCTGGAGTAAGCCTGATTATTTTTGGAAATGCTTACAAATATTTGGGAGCATTTTTCCTAGTCTCACCAAAAAATCAGTGCACTTCTGGGTGGTTTCCAAAAGAAGAGGTAATACTGAATTATAAAACCATGTGTCTATCAAATTCTTTGTTGGTCTTTAGGGAGCAATTCTCTTTTCATGGATTCAGTTTACCTTGGGGAGTGGTAAGTTCTTTGAAATAAAAAAGGCCAAGAAGGCAATCATACTGCTCTTCCTCTGGTCCACTTGCAGTTGTAAACCCAGGACATTTCCAGGGCTATGATTATGCAACCTGTCTCCCTCTTCCTCTCGTTCCTGTCTCCCCCTCCCTCTCCCTTCTTTCTTTCTGTATTTCTTTCTTTTTTCCTTCCTTCCTTCCTCTCTCCCCCCTCCCTTTATTCATTTCTTTCTTTCCTTAATCTTCAGAGTCTAGGAGATTAAATGTACCAGGCTTGAATTATACCTGTTATTTCACACACTCTTTGAGGTATCAAGTGGTTAGGGACAAGACAAAGTCCAACTGATCATGAGAGGTCTGAACAGCCTGGCAGCTATAGCACCTCAACAAACAGCAAGACTGCAATCATAGTCAGGTAACAGTGTGGTATGAGGGAGTCACAACTGCAGCAATAACAAAAGTACAGAGCATTCAGTGAAGTTTTAGGAAGGCAACAAAGTCTGTCAGTATTTAGTAGGATGCAGATTACTAGAGTCTGGATGGAATGTATGAAAAAATAAAGAAACCAGGTTCTGAGTTTTTAGAAGCCTGGGATTTTAGGCAAAATGAATGGAGTTGGTAACTAGGGCAACTTTCATGGCCATGTAACTATATAGTGAAGTGGCCTATACACAGACAGGCCCCTGCTTGATTTATCACTTTTTTGCCACCATTATGAAATCTTAACAATTTTCTAAGTAGGGACATTGCATTTTCACTTGCACTGGGCACTGAAAACTGTTGTAGATACTACATATAAATCACCACAGACTAAGGAACTCTCATTTCTCATCTACATTTCAGTTTAACAATGCTGAAATATCCTCTCTTTCCTTCCTGCCCTCATCACTTAGGGTAACACCACATAGTTATTTAGTAAATCAATGCACATGTTACCAGAAGGAGAGCACACGGTTCCCTAGGAGGAGTGAGAGCAAAGCAGAGTGCAAGGGGATGAACCACAGGATCCTCAATGCAGAGTGTGAGGAGATGAACCATAGGATCCTCAGTGCAGAGTGTGAGGGGATGAACCACAGGATCCTCAGTGTAGAGTGTGAGGGGATGAACCACAGGATCCTCAATGCAGAGTGTGAGTGGCTGAACCACAGGATCCTCAGTGCAGAGTGTGAGTGGCTGAACCACAGGATCCTCAATGCAGAGTGTACGGGGATGAACCACAGGATCTTCCACTCTAAGTACTGAAATGCGTGAGGACGGACCACTGGCCCATCGAAAGCCACTCATGGATGATACCAGTAGCCCAGCTTATAGCACCTACACAACCACTACCTCAAATGCAGGAAGCTATAGCCTTTAGGTTCACTGGAATAATTTAAAGACAAGGAAGATTTGGGGAGGAGAAGTTATTTTTATTTTCTGTGTGGACAGAAATAGCTATATGAATCTCCCAGCCTTCCCACCGCTGCCTCTTGAACATGCTGAATGCCATTGCTCTAGCTACGGCCCATTGCAGGTCTACTGTAGGTGCTCACGAGAGTCTGCTTTTACATGCCAACCATCCAATAAGACAGGACTAAGGATTGAAGGGGGCTTTTGAAAAGAGCACTATGCTTGCCTCATTATCATGCCCTTACAAGACAGTTTTGGAGTTAATTTTTAAGTAATTTCTGAAGTTTTAATGTTAGTTTCACTGTCAACCTTCTTAGCAGTTCAGATTTCTTTTTATTAGAATCTGCTCATTCTTGTTTAACCTAAGGTCAGTATTACTCCAATACTGAAACTAGACAAGGACACAGCAAATAAAGATAAAGATAAAAATCCCTAATGAACATAGATACAAACATTTTTAACAAAATGCTAGCAAACCCAACAGCATGTCAGAAAGATTTCTCATTATGTCACTAGGTTTACCCGTAGGGGTGCTCAGGTGCCGAAGAACAAGGCAGGAGTCATGTACCACACTCCAGTCATGGCTCTAGGAGATAACGTAAGGTTTATACTGGGTCACACATTCTACTCATTTCTATCTTCACTCCCGTGCTCACACTTTAGTTATCCTGAGAGATTCTAACTGAAGTCCCACATTCATATTCCTCTCTGTGTATCTTTGTTTACTATTAGAACTGAAGAAATGACTCTGTCACCTTTGGTGACATGCCAAGAAATTTTCCATGTAAAAAAAACATTTTAGATGGGGTTTGGGTCAGAACATAGAAATAACAGCCCACGCATTGCCTCAGTATGGGCAGGGAAGTACTGAGCCAGTGCTGGGTGCCTGCTGGGGAGTAAATAAAGCCAGAGTGGGTGAGGGCTGTTGGCCAGCCACACAGGGTTCTCCTTCCACCCTGTTCCATTCTGTAAATACTAAGCAATGGGATAGGATAGCAGCACAAAGCAAACATTAAAAGTGTAGAATAGTAATCCTTTTCATTCTAAAGTGATTTCTAGTGTAGTTTGTGCTTTTATTCTTCAAACTAATCATTCAAAATATCCCAAATACTAAAATTTTTCCTATCCAAATTACAAAGACCAAAACAAAATACAAAATACATATTTCCATAGAACTAGTCTTGTATTGCTTAATTGTAATCCTCAGTTTCATCCCATAACACTATTACCACAAACATTTTAATTCAAGAGTCATATAGAAATTAGGGTTCGGGTTCAAGGAAATGTATGCATGTGCTCATGTGTGCATGTGGATGTGCATGTGTGGGTGTGTGTGCATATGTGTTTGCATGTGTTCACAGGTACATATGTATTTGTGTGGAAAATTTGACCTGAATATTTCTCCCTTTTACCCTATGCTGATCTACTAGTGGTTAATTTATTTTAAAAATTGTAAAAATGTTTCTGTTCTAAGAATTTCTCAGTAATAGATAAGAGGTAGAGGGTTGTTTAAATAACAATGCTTTTGTGAATTGGGTTTTATTAGGATTTTTCTGTATTTGATAGTTCATTAAATGATTGTTCCCCCTTTCCTATTTATAAGTAGTTAACAGGAAATAATATCAAAATTCCTATAACAGAACAAAAGATATTAGCACTCTTTTTGGAAATTATAATTTCATTTTTCTGTTTTTAAATATAATTTCTATTTATTCTTTGAGAATTACATACATGTTGTACAATGAATTCAGAACATCTTCAACGCTACTTCTCCTCTAATTCCTTTCACTCTCCCTACCATGCCCCCCCTTTATGCCCCCCTTTTGGCAAGGAGACTGATTTGTTTCAAATTGCTTACTGAGTAGATTTAGGGAGAATGGTTTCACTTATAGTTGGTTATCTCAAATGGACCCATGCAGTACATGATGGGGCTTTCATATTTAGACCCTGTGTCAGACCAAATTCATGTAGAATTTGGTGCCTTGTGAGGTACCATTGGTCAATAGTCATACCTTCTGACTTTGTCTGACACATCTTAGCTGTTTTCTTGGCCGTGTTTTCCATCTGGAGCCTTGTACTTTTAGCACAGAAGAGCTTAATAAATATTGCATAATAATAAATATTCAAAGCATATGGTTCAGGATTTTTATGTAAATTCTACATAGATCTATTCTGCTTTCACGACCATTTACAACTAGCATGCCTACTAAATCTGAGAGCCCTCAGCTTTCTTGGTTTTGTTTAAAATGTCTGTATTGCAACCCACTCTCCCTTTCTTTCTACTCAAAAGGAGGTTAGCGATGCCTGCTTAGTTTCTTCCATTGCATCTTTGATCCCATTTGTCCCTGTTTCTTTGAGAGCTTTGAGCCATCTATCAGCACCCCTTAAATACATCCCTCCTTTTCTTCCAGATTCTTCTCCTGAATCTGTACAAGAACAATGGGAATAAGACTCTCTGATTCTAGCACTGTACTTTATCTTTGTACAAGTCTCTTATGTCCTTATTTGTTTAAGTTTCTGAAGAGTAGTAACTGTGCACTGTTTATTTCATTTGTGTGTTTTAACCCTATCTTGTTTAGGTAGTGTTTCCATGACAGCCAGAGTCCTAGAGGCTGCCAGTTACTTTTAAATTTTTCTCATCCTCCACACTCTCTGTAGACTCTGTCCCCTAAATTCTTGAACTGTGTCCACCAAGGACAAGTTCTATTTCTTTCATTGTTCTTTTCCCATATCCTCTTCCTCCTCTACCCCAACCTTCAAGTGTAGGACGACATTTAGTCCTTGGCGCTTTTCTTTCTCCTCACAGCTCCCTCCCCTGAAAACACTTACGGCATCAGAGTTCTAGTGTCTCTTCCAGTGATGACCTCCTGCTCTAAATTCCAAGACCTGCCCTCTCCTAGGACTCTTTCATTTCTTGAACATCTCTGTCATCTCTTGAACATTTTTACCTAGAGGTCCTCCTTCCAGACACCTTCACAACTGAGTTCATAACTGAGTCAGTCCCTCCAGCTTGTTCTCAGTGCTGTTAAGGGCTACCAACACCCTCTGGGTCTTGGAGCCAGCAGCACCAGCACTGGATTGTCTTCCTTCTTCATCCCAATGTCAGCAACTTTTCAGAACTGTTGGTTTTCCTTGTGCAGTGATTCTTGCAACTCTCATTTGTTCTTTGCTCTCACCACTACTGTCTGAATTTAAGTCCTCACTGTTTGTATATCTTATATCTCTGCATCATCCCACAGACCAGTACTGTCTAATAAGGATATGTGTGGCTGTAGAGCACTGGAAATGTGCTGACCCCAATTGTGATGTACAATGAATATAAAAGCACAACAGATACTATAATTTTAAATGCCTAATTAATAATTTTTACGTTCATTACATGTTGAAACAACACATGCAAATTAATTTTGCTTTGTGGTGTCTGGAAAATTTGAGCTGTTATGTGTCTTTAAGTGAATTTCTATTAGGCATTATTGCCACAGAGTACAATGAGGCTTGTGTCGCCTCCTCAGCGGCTTTAATGGCTTCTCATTACCATAAGATAGAGTTGACAACAGAAGCAACAATTAACATATATTATTTTACAAAATGCTTCAATATGTGCTTCCTTTGGTCTCAAACCCAAAGCTATTGGCTCCATATTCCATGACTTGCACCATCTGGTTCAAACCTATCTCTCCATTAGCTCATTCACTGATTCCACAGATATGTATTCTGTGTTTAGAATACACAGATACAATGCCAGAAAAACACTCTTGTCTCCCAGTACTCTTTTAACACTAGTGTGTACGAAATGATTCATGATCCTCAGACTATCATGCTTGCTTGCTTACTCATCCATTCACTTATCCTTTCAAGTCAAAGGAAACTTAACTCCCAACAGGTTTGCTGGAAAGTCCCACCTTCCTGCTTTATTCTCACATCCATTCCCTAATTGGGGCATACAAGAACTCTAGGGCGCATGTGACCTTGGACATATATGAAAAAGCCTAGTCTCAGACAATCATAGAAGATTCTCACCATGGCCAAATGGTGCTTCAGCATCCCAACCCCCCGGGCAAGATGTGAGTCTTGACCACTGAGGGCCCAACATTGCTGTGTGGGACTCATGCCTTCTCCTCTGACTCTCTCTTCCTTGAACAAACATTCTGTTCTCCATTTTCAAACCCTCTTCCAAACTGATCATTTTCCTCTTTCAGTATCTACAGAAAGAAGCAGAAACCAGGGCCGGTGGAATGGCTCAGTGGGTAAAGGTGCTTGCTGCAGAAGCCTGAGGATCTGAGTTCAGTTCCTGGAACCCACAGGGTAGAAGGAGAGAATCTGGTTCCCACAAGTTGTCCTCTCACTTCCACACGTACCACACACCGTTTTTGTTTTAACCTCTAAAAAAGATCTCTGTTTCATTTTAAAATTGCTGTTTCATACAGAAAAACTCATTTTTATGCTACTAACACTTAGATGTTTGCACATGCATCTCTAATCTCTATGTATCATTTATTACTAGTCAGTTACATGCAGGTCTTTGGCACCTGAGTATGGATATAAAGTCATCATTAACTCTACTAATTAACATGAAGCAAATTTTTATGATTCTTCCTCAAATATAGCTCATTTTTAATTTGATTTATTTTTTGTGTGTATTTCATACAAAACATCCCAAACAATCTTATTCGTCTGTATCCCCACTTCCCAGATGGCACCCTCCCATAGCCTCCCCCCCATTGGCGCCCATATACACATACCCATATGCTCTGTCATCCCCGTTACTGTCCGCTGTGTTGTTGGTGCCCCCAGCCATTCCCCAGTGCTTGTCCATCCACTGAATTTAGCCTATCTAGAGTTCCTTGTTTTAGGAAGATCTGCTCTTCCTCATCTAGAGGCAATTAGTTGCCAATATTCCTGTAGATAAGATTGGGGTCTGCTGTTCATTTTCCCAGTTCTATGCTGGGTTACTGTCTGGGAGTTTCTTGGGCTACCCTGACCAATAACTCAAGGGATGGTCTATCTCCTGTCTGGCATTGTTTCCTGTTATGTAGCCTTTATCTATACACATGGACTCTTAAAAAATTATATTGACCCCTTTAATCTTTG
>NW_008335967.1:5238064-5259969 GCF_000622305.1 Nannospalax galili | reverse complement strand
GATAAACCAATTTATTTTTACTCTTAAGGCTGTTTGAGGATCTGTTCCTCAGGGGTCACATGGGCTTGGGAGGAGCTCCTGAATCCTTTCTTTTACCAGTTCCATCTATGTGAAGATAAGTCAAAGGTCCTGCTCCACCATGGCTGGTTTCACTTGGAAGCATGGGGGAAATGTTTCCTCTGTGTTGACCCTCCTCTTTATAGACTGGACACTGGTTCAAGTCCATTTGATGGGGTCTCCATGGCCTCCTTGATCAAGAGGACAGGTGACTCACTACTGTCACAGGACATTTTGAGAGCTGCTCATAGTCCTCTGGAACTTAGTCGACTTAGGAGGGCAAGGAGCAAAAACTGTACTTTATATCCCTCTGACCAAATTAGTATAGGCCTCAAAGTATGGCTGTTAAACATGCAAGAAGGTTAGTTCCACCAGTCTGGTACTTTTAATTACCATGTGCCATATAGATAAAGCTTGGGCAAAGACCAAACATTCTCAGATAAACCTTACCTAGATACATGTTATATTCCTTGAGTTAGTTTTATGTATAATTTTTCAGTATATTGTTTGATTAATATGGTTCCCTCTGATTTTTTAAAAACTAGCTAGGCATTATTTATCTCTCATATTGCCTAACCCTTCCACCACGGTTTCCCCATTTAAAGCATCCCAATTTTTCCCATTTCTCCCTTAATAATATCCTTCTCCTATGGTCCCACCTCTCTTGAGAGAGTGCTTTCCCTTTATCCCCTAGGTTCTTTGTATAACCTTCCCTCCCTCCTTAAAATAACCCCATTTTTATCCATATCTCCTTATTAATGCCTGTTTCCTACTGTTCTTCTCTTTTAGATTCTTTCTTTTCCTTTACCTCCCTGGCCCCTTTTCGTTATCCTGGTTCCTGTAGTTATGTCAGGATACATACTCACTTATCAGGATTTGGTGCTAGGATCCACATACGAGGGAGAACATACATCTTTTTTGTTTTTTTGTTTGTTTTTTCTGAGTCTGTGTTACTTCACTTAGTATAACAGTTTCTAGTTCCATCCATTTACCTGCAAATTTCATGATTTCATCTTTATTGCTGAGTAAAACTCAGTTATATAAATGAACCACATTTTCATTATCTACCATCAGTTGAGGGACACTTGGGTCGCTTCCATCTCTTCGCTGTTGTGAAAAGAGCAGCAACAAACATGGATGTACAAGTGTCTCTGCAATAGGATGAGTTCTTTGGGTATATGCCAAGGAGTGGTATAACTGGGTCAAATGGTAGGTTCATTTGTAGTTTTTTAAGAGTTCTCCATACTGCTTTCCATAGGGGTTGTACAAGTTTGCAGTCCCACCAGCAGTGGATGAGTGTTCCCTTTTCTCCGTATCCCCTCCAACATTTGGTATCAATTGTTCTCCTGATCTTAGCCAAAAAAAAAAAAAAAAAAAAAAAAAGAAATCAGAAACCAAGATTGTGATTGGCTTCCCAATAAGTTGCCCCTTTCTTCTGCACTTTCATCTGACCTGAGGCGTGTCTTTGGTCCTGACGTCTCTTCCTCAGAAATGACTCTTTCTCTTGCCGTTCAATATCACTTCACTGTATTTTATTATCAAATGTGATGAGCACTCAGTGCACATTATTTTATTTAATCCTCACGACTTTGCTTAGAGAAGATAAAGTAATGAGATCACACATAGTAAATAGATAAACTAGAATTTTAAACAAGATCTTGCTGGTTTCTAAGTCTGTTTAACCATTAATCTGGATTGGTTTAGCTTGAATGTAATAGATAAACCCCGTGAATGTGTATCTCATCACTACTAGATGTTAGGAAGACTATTCTTCCTACACCCAGTACAGAGCATAACACACAGGTTGTGAATGAGAGCTATGCTTAAAGAGAAAGGGAAAACTTACAAAAGCGTAATCTAAACTTTTGCAAACTCCACCAGGGCCCCAAGTTGTTTTTCACTTATCCCTTTATGATATGAAATGAAGACCTAAAGTGAAGAGCAATATCCCCTTCGCCTTTTCACTATTCCCGCCCTGAGCAGCTCCAACCTCCCTTGTACCTATTTCTCCGTTAGAGACCCTGATTGTTATGGGTGATTTGCAAGGTGGCTGAAATGCTAGAATGCTACAATGTAAAAACAGATTGTCTGATTACTATCCTTGACAAGGCAAAAAACAAAAGCATTCTTCCCAGGGCATGCTTTGTACATTTACGAGGTTTACTTTCTTGTCAGAACAAAACATTGCTGATTTATCTGATGAATATTCTTAGATTTCAAACCCTTAAAGTAAAATTTTCATTTGACCATTTTCAGTGTGAACAAAAATGCACATACATGCATCCATACACATATATGAGATGATATATATTTTTAAAGTATTCCTAATTATGTGATAAGGGGTTTCAACCTCCAAAGTAAAATTTTCTTTCAAACACCATTAATTAAACACACACACACACACACACACACACACGTGGATTATATTCACTTATATATAAAGATAAAACAATGATAAAGTCAACTGGAAGCCACATCACACATCTTTGTCTTCCTCTGTGAGAGCTGCCAGACCTGTCACTTTCGGTAAACAGCCTATGATATGCATTTTGGGGATGAAATCTCATTTCTCTTGTTCTGCTGTTACCATGGTTACCGTCCTACAGAATCCCTGCACACACCAATAAAAAGGAAAAAAAGAAGAAAGCAGATCACAAACAAATTTAAATATTAACACAGCCCTTCCAAGCTGGAGAAAGCTTCACCAGGAACCTGCGTAGAGCCTGGTCAGGAGTCTTTAGCACTGATATCCCAGGGTTACCTTTTAGCTGAAGGAGAGACTGGACAGGTAAGGTCTATTGTGATGACAGAGCCCAAGCACTTGAGTTCCAAGAGTCCTAACCTGTCATTGACTGGTACACATGACATGTGAGAAGCCAGGTCCAAAGACCTTGGTTTTAGAAAAGTAAGAAAAACAATGTATTCATGGAGGGCAGACATAGATCTCCAGGTCCCAAATGATTCTTTTCCAAAATTTCTTTGGAAGATCTGTCTTTGAACTTCAGTTTCCTGATCTCTTACTAAAGCAGAATGATAATGCCTGCCTCACGTGGTATAGTAAGAACTAAATGTAATAATCATGGGAATTTATTTGGAGAACTCACAGTATTCAAAATGTACTTTCTAAACTTTGTCGTTAAGGTTTTTGCCATGACAGCAAAACCAACCACCACTATACCATGTTTAGGAAATATCACTTATGAGTTCTATCAGTCTCCTTCTAGATGGTTTGTCTCTGCACTTAGAAGAGCTCTGAGCAAAGAGCTGTGCATTACAAGTGAACTTTGGTCCTCGTTTGTTGCCTTCATGTATGTCACTCTTTGCACATGGGAGCAATTGTTAAAATTTTCTTTTCCCTTGGCAATAAGGATGATTAGAAATGCCAGTTCTCAGAATGCAAATGGGTCCATAGCCCATTTGAAGCTAAAAAATGAAACATTGAAGTAAAATTTTAAAATGGAAAGCTATATTCATTTAATCTTCCTTTGATGAAGAATTCCATAAATGTTCAGAGAGTTTCCTTCCATGAAGACAATGATATATCTAAGTTTTAGATATAAATTGTTCTAGCTAACACCATTTAAACTCAATAAAAGTGAGGCATGATAGGCAGTCATTTATTTTCATCAAAAGTGATGCAGTAAGTCACCTTGACCTTATTCCCTAGTGATGGTGCCACCCAATTTACTTTATGAAGAAAAGAAAATATACAGATAAATTGAGAGACTTGGAACCTACTCTTTACTTTGCTATCACCTTGACTGGGTAATGTTAGGAACAACCATTTAACCCTTGTGTACCTGTCTCCTTTACAAAAGGAACCATACCTTGCTTATTCATCTTAATAGAATTCTTGATAGAAAACTAAATGATTTATGCCAATGTGCTTTGAAATAAAAAGATTTAATATTATCTCATGTTTACATCATTTACATTTTTGTTAGTATTTGCTCTTAGGGAAGAAATGAGCAAAGTTGTAATGAAGCTTTGCTTGGGTCTTATCCCAAGAAGTTACTACCTTAGTATTACTCTTGTACAGACCTTCAGGAATGTTCTACCACCAGTCAGGTTCAGTGACCCCCTTCCCCTAGGCTCTTGGAAAAAGGACTTGAGAAAATGAGGGATGTTTGTGTTAGCTTTGGGTGCAGTAATGTTGTATCATTAATTACACTGTTTTCCCTCCTAAAGAAGCCTAGTAACTAGTAATAAGATGAATTAGCTCAATCTATTACATTAGTTTCCTTTTATTGGGAGGTTTAAATCATTAAACTAATGATCTAATTCATATTTCCAAGCAAGTTAATAAAAAGCATGGAGTTATAATCACACTTAAGCCAAAAGTATATAGAACTTGATAAATGGCTTTATAAGATTCTTGTATATTCCTTTTAAACATTTTCATTTGTTATTTTTATTTTATGTGTGTGAGTGTATTGCCTGCATGTGTGTAAGTGCACCCATGTCATGCCAAGATTTCAGTATGCTTCAATAATGACTACTTACCAGTAAAAAAAAAAAAAAAAAAAAAAAAAAAAAAGAAAAAGAAAATTATGCTGGAAATTAAAAAAATTGAAAATTAGATCATCAGATTAAACAGATGCTTTATAGCTTTTAATTTTCAGATGCAGTGAGTGTCTTAATCTTCAGCAGAACTTGAAACACAGAGATGGATACTGTATGTGGATGGGTCAATGTATATATTGATTTTATATCACCTACTGATTGCATACTGTTTCCAGAACTGATTCAGTCCAAGAAGAATTGGGAACAAGGGTAGATATTGAAGCCTCACAGCTTAACAAGTTTCATAAGCCTTTTATTATTTTTAATTGAATTTCTGTGAATTTCACATAACATTTTTTTTATCAAATTTAGATCCCTCGCCAATCTGCAACCTCTCCTTACTACCCTTCAAACAATTTCATGTACCCTATTATGTATATCTACATGTATATTTAAGGCATATAAAGTCAGATTTGTGTCCCCAAGTGCCCTTCAGTGTGGGTGCATTCACTGGAGCCTGGTTAACCTACCCAGAGGCACACCCTTAAAGAATACTAACTCGTCCCTTCTGAGAAGTCATTAGTTGCCAGTAGTTCCTTAGCTAAGGTTGGGGTTTCTTACTCACTTCCCACTTCTATGCTAGACTTTTGTTTGACTTGAGCCTTATGTGGACCTTGTGCATGCTGTCATCATTGCTGTGAGTATGAATAACTGCCTAGCTATCTGAAAAACTTTGTTTCCTTGTGGTTATCCACCCCTTCTTTTTTGATGATCCCTGAGCCTTGGGAAACAGGTTTGATATAGATGTCCTATTCAGGAATAAGCAGTCTGCAGCCTCTGAGTCCATTCCTGACATTGGGCTTTTTCTTTGCTAGCCTATGGAATCTAGTAGGGACAATCTCTCCCTGTTATAGACTAACTCCTTTTAATCTCTTTTTATATTGTATGTATATATACTTTGAGAATATAAGCCTTTTATTTTTAAGAGTGGTACACTTCTTTTGAGGTCTTTCTCAGAAACAGTTGAGAGGGACAGAAAACTATAGACTTTACTTCAGCGGCCTGCTGATTTTAGTCAACATCCTTATGATCTTTACTTAATATTTCAAAAATTGAAAAATATGTTATAGCTTAGTTTGTAATTTTATGAAATATTACTTACTCAGTTTTGCTCCATAAAGCTGAAAATTGTTAGCATTTCAAGTTTATAAAACTGATGAGTGGTGGTGGGGGGATCATAACCAGTACAGAGAGACTTGAGCTTATAAGGGATGAGATCCCAGTAGTTTGAGTAGTCTCTAAATCCATCCTCTTTGTCTCCTTGTTGATCTGGGCTACTTCTGACTTTTATCTCTCTTACCTAGATCATTGTAATTAATGGCCCCCTACCAAAGGAGGGACTTTCCTTGCTTTCCTTCCCTACAGAAGACTGAGTGATTTTTTTAAACACAAAACAGATCAGTCACCAACCAAAATTCTTGAGCAAAGCCCTGTCTGCTAAGAAAATCCTTGCTTTAGTTTAAATGTGATCCATGCCCTTACTTCATGTTTCATGGCTTCTTGCCCCAGAACCTGGTTGACCTTTGAATTGCTTTGGCATCCTTCAAATGTCAAGTGCCCCCGAGATGCTCTTTCAACTCTTCCCCACCTCCCCTAAGTGCCCTAGTGCCCACTACCTAAGTGCCCGGGCAGCATTATTCTCTAGTTTAACTTCTGTACGATTATCTCTGTGTGTACATTCATCATTTTATAGTGCAACATTGAATTTATCTCATCTCTTTAACATGAATATATCCCCACAGTTCACCACAGTGCCCAGCAAAAATGCTCAATAAATATTTACTCACTGAAGAAAAAAAATAAAGGAACAAACTGCATGGTTCAATAAATTCTTTTGAATTTCAAATATTAGTCCTTGGTTAATCATAGGTATTTTCACAGACTTCTTACAATATAATGAACCAAGAACATATAACACTTTAATGCTACTTCCCTTTCAACATTTGTTCTACTAATTTAAAAGCTGTTAAGTAAGACTAAGCCTTCAAAACCAGTCAACTGAACTGCTACAGTCACTTGGGAGCAGTTAGTGTTCTGCACAATTGCTAACACGATTTTAAACTGTAGGTAAACCTTTTTAGTTATGAACTTCAGAGAAAATAAATTGTTAACCAAATTGGAGCTCCACATAAGTGCTTTCTTTGCATATGTTTTGCAGTTGTGAACTGTAGAGATGAAGGTGGAGCTCAGTGTCTTCTAAGCTCTGGTGCTTCTCTTGGAAAAGGGGTTGCAGAGAGCTGTGCTGCTGAGACCCAGCTCTTTTCTTGTGTTTATCATAAAATATCCTTGATTCCAAAGTCCTGGGTCACCCAACCTGATATAGCCTAGGTTCAAGCACATAAAAAGTAAAAGTGAGTTGTAGAAATGAGAGATTCCAATTTGAAATAGAGAGAAAAGGAAAAACCTTAAAGAAAACCAAGGAAAACCAAACATATTCGACTAAAGTTGTGTTTACAGATTCTACTGTTTAATTAGATAGATCATAGTTGATTTTACGTGAAGTTTTTTCTCTTTTCTTTTTCTGACTATATTAAATAGATTTCTGAACAATAAACTAGATCAGTTTTACTGTTCTGGGAATCAAGTGAAAGAAACTTCAGAATAGTCAGATTGTAACCCTTTTATTGTGGGTGCATTTGGACAAAGGGATGGAAATCCAATACCTAAAGATACCTATAAGAAAAACAATTTAGTGAAAATAGACATGAATTATCAAACATTCACATATGCCATTACTGAGGTTTTATAAATGTAGAAAATTAATTCAGAATTGTTCATGTTCAAGGAATTATACATGTAGTCTCCTAACGACATGGTGTATTGTTTTCTACATTATATGGTGATGCAAATTGCAGCCTGCTTGTTAACACCAAAGGAAGTTAAAACTTGCTGTCTTTGACCTACATTTGGGTATTGGAAATGAATTCTACTCTTATCTAAAAGAGTAAAGAAGTTGTTTAGTGCTTCACTTTCTAAAAAATTGGGCTTACCATCAAATTGGAGGGATGAGTAATTCTTCCTAACTAAAGGAAAAATGATGTGCCGGAAAACACTGGACATAGAAATCATGTCTACATGTTGGCTAAGCCATCTGAACTCTGACCACATGAACTGCTACAAGCTCCAATTTTGAAAACATTTATAGACAACCATACTCATTGTCCAGGGTAAATGTAGGAAGCTGTACTCCAACAACTCCACCACTCATATCACCCCCTAAGGTATTCTTCCTTGCAAGGAAGGTGAACTGCATCTTTATGTAACATGCTTACAGTGCTGTTCCAACTCTTACAATTCAGAAGATTTCTAATAACATTTATTTTTCCAATAACTGTTCCATACTAACGGACTTATAAGATGGTTCTGGATGGTCCAATTTTTAGGGCACTGTCTTTAAAAATGATAGTATTCAGCAATATCTGAGTCCTTAGAAAAGGGCATTCTTTCACATTGTCAGTGATAGTATAAATCATTTCAAACTTTTTATTATTTTTAATTTATTTTATGTGTGTGAGTATTGCCTGCATGCATGTAAATGTGCACATGTCATACAATGACCACAGAGGTCAGAAGAGGGAGTTGGATCCTCTGGAACTGGAGTAACAAACAGTTGTTAGCTGCCATGTGGGTGCTGGGAATCAAACCCGGGTCTTCTACAAGAGCAGTCACTGCTCTTAACTGCTGAGCCATCTCTCCATCCCCCATTTCAAACTTTTTAGAAGTGAGAAATAGTTACTAACAACCTTTTATAGTTCTTGACCAGTAACTACTTTTAGAAACTTATATTAAAATAAAATTACATATATTTGCAATTATTTAATTATCTAGCTGCTCATGGCATGTTTGTAAAAAGAAAAACTAGAAACAATTTAAGTGCTTAGCTATAAGCGGTTGGCTAAGTAAATAAGCTTTATAAGACAGTAGGATACTATGAAGCTATCGAAAGCTGTTTACATATAGTTTTAAGTGGAAAGAACAAGCTAAAATAGAATGAACAACAAGACCCTGTTTTGGTTTAAAAAAACACATACACATGCAAACATATTCATACATAGGTGAGTGTTTGTTTGTAGGTGCTTGCATTTATTTATGTGTTTAGGAAAGACAGGGGAATTTTAGCTCTCTCTGGATTGTGGAATTAGTTGTAGGATATATGTATATGTATATGCACATATATACATTTTTCATCTTCTTTCTAAGTTTCCTATGATGATGTCTGCTTATTTTATAAGACACAAAGGAAACATTTCTATTCATTCCAGGCAATGTTCTAGAACATCCTATTTCATACTTTGATCATTTCCACGTCTGTGTTTTTCAGCTTAAGTCCCTCCAGCCTTTCTTTAGCATTCATGTACGCTTGCTTCTTTTCATTAGGCTCTTATTTTGTATTTCTTGTTTTGTTTCTGTTTGGTTCATAATGGAAAATAACTCCTCGATCTATTCTGTATTTGACGACAGTAATCAAGACATGTTACCCTTTTTTTTTTCTCTCCAGGCCAAATAGAGGCCATTCCTTTCATCTTTCATGGTGAACCTATTTTCCTCTTCCTTTTATCTTTATTTGTTGTTCATTTCTGACAGTATCTTCTTTCTTCCTATGTAACTTTAAATGCAGTGACCACACTGATAATAATCACAGAAAATTGTGACTAAGACAGACTACATGGGAAGGCATTATCTTTAACACTTAGCTGTTGAAGAACCCTATGTGTTTTGGTAAGTCACTGTAAATTTTACATTTAGCTTATGTTTATAAACAGTTAATACTTCTCAAAGCTTTCTATTTTCCAGCTCTGTTTTCTTATATTCTACTTCAATTTTAATGTCTGCTGTTAGACTTTTGCTTAAATGTTTTCGCATTTATATGCTTACCCTTAGAGCTTTAAATTGCAGTTTTGATAGAAAAATTTTTCAAAAATACCAAGGTTGCTTTGAATTCAATCAGTGGTGTTAAAAGCAATGGTAATCCATCTGATTGAAAAGTCTCTGAAAATCTGGTGTGTTCCTGATTCTGGGTCATGAATATTGAATACAAATACAGTGGCCTCAGGGTTTATCCTGAAGCATCCTACATCACTTCCTCCAGGTAAAAGTCTTGGTTTAGCTCTGATGACGTTATGAGAGGGCAATAAGTACCTAACTGATGAGACACTTTTTGTATAGCATCAAAACAATTGCCAGAATTAAAGATAAGTGACTCAGGTTACTACCCTTTGTTTTCACGGTGTGACAGTAACATAAAAATAAATACAGTAAGTACAGCATATTATAATTCTATCTGCATTTACTGTGGATGCTTTCTGTTAGCTAATCAGCAGCAGTTGGACAATTAGGCTGATGAGCTTTTTCTAGCTTTCAAGGACTGTAAAGTCATAGTGCTGTACTCACACATATATAACTGTGTATATACATGTATATATATGCACACTACATATATGTAGAAGATAATGCAGCACATCAGAACTCTTTAACATTTATAGCTAAATGGTATTGGTTCTCCAAATCATTACTCAGAAAGATAAGCAAGGGAAGAAATGTAAACAGTGGAATTTTTGCCTTCTAACTCTATGATTATATTCAGTCATGAACAGAGGAAAACATTTTACCTGGGCTGCACATATTTTTAAAGCCAACACATTCAAATGAGATATGGAAATGAAAAGCTTTCACATTGCTGATGCTGAAGAGCAAATTAGAAGCAAATGATGATAATTATAAAGTTCAACCCTGTATTCTCCTTCTTATGCCTAAAGGTAATGCGAAAGCAAAGGATAAAAAGTTGGAGCTGTTAAGATGGAGCATGGTGAGTTGTCAATGAACTCCCAGTGAAGAAGGCATAATAATGGTGGCACTAGTGCCTGGTTTCATAGGGGGATTTGTCTGAGCATGGATGACTGAGGTGTTTTGTTTCAGAGGGAAAAAAATATCTGGGGCTATCACAATCAGTTAATTACCATATAAATCAGTGCATGTATATATCCAAATAAAATAAGCATAAAGTGACGAATGAATGATCATAGTAGAACTCAAATATGAGTGTGTGCATAAGGGAATTAGTCACTGTTAAAATCAGCAAAGCTTGTCATTTTTAAAGTAAAAACTAATCTTTCTCAGATACACTAATGAAAAGTCTTTTAAAAGTTACTTTTCTCCATTTCCAAAGGTTATAGTTATAGACCTGAAGTTATATATTGAAAGGACATCTTGTGCTGTCTCTTCTCCCAGGAACAAAGTTTAACATGGACACAGTTGTTCACAGTACACATTTCTTTGAAAATGTCATTGGTTCACTGCAGTAGCAGGAAAGCTTGCTTTATAGGGGAGGTTTTTTCCTTCTGGTATTGCAGAATGTGTAGCACAACCCATCCACTGTTGCATCCCTGAATTGCTCACTCTTAGGAGGCAGCTGAGATGCACCATCTCTGGGAACCCTTGCCAGAGCTCTCAGGCCCCTAAATATTCCCATAACATAGTTGTGCATATTATGTTCCCCACCACTTTTTAAAAATACTGTTCATTTATGTGTCTCTCCCTTTGGACTGTGACCAAGTCCCAAAAGTTATGTTATATTCGTTGTTTCATACTCAAGACCTATTACAGTGCCTAATGCTAATTGGTGTTCATTAGGTACATATAACCTCACTGGGGCCTCAGTTCAGTCCTAAAATGTACAGATCAGAATTAGAGCTCCTATTTTAAAGTGAAGAAAATGAGGTTCTCAATGTTTCTGTGATTTGCACAAAGCAAAAGAGCTGTAGTTCAAACATTTGGTCAGGGAAATATAACTTTAACAGGAGCAACCAAACAATTTTAGCTGCAGGAGACATTTGAATTTAATTAAAAGAAAAGAGTTTGTGGGTAACCTGTGATCTTTGATAGTGATGTCAAGAGTTGACTGAGGAATAAATGTGTAAATCCAAGACATTTAGAGAAAAAGTACAATTGCAGAGAATAGAAATGTTTAATTAATTGACAAATATTTCCATTACAAAATGACAAAATGGGTTGATCTCTAAGGAGTGTTAAGAAAATACCTTCTTCTTTTTTGAAACTTGATATGCATTTATAGGATGCAACCAAGTTCTACTCCTGGAAAAATAAAATAAATCCATTTTTTCTCATTAATCCTCAGTAGTTCCTATAAAAATAAACTGACTTTGAACACAAAGGAAAGAAGACAGGCTAGGAAGTGCTGGCCTCAAATAAAAAAAAAAACAAAACAAAATTCAAGTGAGTTTCTTCTATTTGCTCAGACTTGAACCTGAAAAGTCTAGGAGTATAGAAATGCCCAGAGACATAGACAAAATATAAAAATACAAAAAATATAAAAAACAAAAAAAATCAGTTCTCTCTAGCCAAAGGACCACGAGTGGGACAAACTAGCAGGGTAGGAAACTTTTAAGTGATAATTAGTCTACTCTCAAGGCAAACACTGCTGGCTTCACCCTTTCCCATTCTAGCAACAGCCAAGTGGAAAGACTAGATGCCCACCCTCTCCCCTACCCATGGCATCTCTGGAGACCACATGAGAAGCCTGGACTTCTATCCCTATCTGTGTAAATGAGGCATTCTTCCCCTTCCCCACTGGAGTCAAGTCGGGGAGGTCCAGTACATATTCAGAGGGTTTATCATTACCAAGTAATAACAAGGCTACCCTACCAGAGTGTCAGTTGAGACATGCAGAGACCAGAACTCACATCATAACCCAAAAGTAATAGAATCCACACCCTTGTTTGCCAAGATACCAAGTACAGAATATGAACTTCTGCCCCTATTTAGCAATAATAAACCAGTATATCTCTGCATTCTCTGCCAAAGTGATGTCAGAAAACCTGCTAAAAGAGAAGTATAAATTTGGTCCAGAGTTTTGTCACATAGCATAGCTTGAAAATACCCAAACTTAAAAAAAAAACCCAGGAAGATATCAAACCAAAGGTAAACAGATAATCAGTTGATAACAATACTGTAATAATAGGGTTGTTAGAATTATCGGACAAGGGTTTTAAAGTAGTTTCAATGAAGTAATTCAGCAAACAATAATAAATGTGCTTGAAACAAGTGGAAAAATAGAAAGCTCAAGAAAATAAGTAGAAAGTTTCATCAAACAAAAATACAGATAGAAAGACTGAAATTCCAAACCTGAAAAACAAAATTACTAAAATTAGAAACTTGGTAATGGGGCCAAGAACAAACTGAAGGATCAGGGAAGAATCAGTTAAATGGAAGTCAGAACAATGGAAACTACCCAATCTGAGGCACAGAGGGACAAAAACGGACAGGAAAGAAAATTAAGGTGTGTGTGTGTGTGTGTGTGTGTGTGTGTGTGTGTGTGTGTGTAATATAACATGCCATTCAGATCCTAAAAGGAGAGGAGAAAGATTGGGTTGAAAAAAATATTCAACAAAATACTGACTGAAAACTTTCCAAAATTAGTAATAAACAAACTATTGTTTCCAGAAGCTGAACAGGATAAAGTAAAAGACATTCATATTATGACTCCTCGTAAGTATGCTTCTGAAACTAAAGACAAAGAATTACTGAAAATAGCCAGAGAAAATTTCTAGCTTAGAGAAAAAAATTGAGGTTTTATTACGATTTCTTTTTATTGGATTTTTGCGATTTTCATGTAAAATAGTTTGATGGCACTTAGATCCCCTCCCCTCTCCCCCCTTCCTCCCACCACCTCTGCCCAACTGGATGTACTCTGTACAGGAATGGACCATGCAGAAAAAGTGTAGAAAAAACTTGAATTACAGTTGGATTCTAATCAGAAACCATAAAGATGGAATTAGAACACTTTTTTCAAGTGGTTAAATAAAACACCTGTCAGCCTAGAAGCCTAGACCCTTCAAAAATATACTTTAACAATGAAGGAAAAGTCAAAACATTCTCAGATAATAGAAATCTGAGTTTATCCAAGAAAAATGTCAGGCCAAAGTTCTCTAAACAAAAGGAGGGAAAAAAGAAGCTGTGGGGGAGAGTGTTAGTCAACAGACGACACGAGCATTCATGTAGAGAATCTGAAGGGATCTTCAAAAATACTCTAGAATTAATGAGAAAGCACCATAACAACACAAGATAATTGATAAAAAATCAAATCAACTGATAAAATTATATTTCTATATACTGGCAATGACACAAAGATCAAAGTTAGAATAAATATATTTACTAAGAAAAATGAACAATGTGAGCCACCTTGGAATAAATTTGGCACATGCTCAGAACTTGTATTCTGAGAACCAAAACATGCAGTTGAAAAGAATTGAGAACTAAATAAATGGAGAGGCATACCATCTTGATGAGCTGGAAGACTTGTTGTAGTAAAGATATCTACTAACTATAAAAATATTGTAAAATTTTATTGAACAGCTAAGATACTGGAGTAACAGCAACAATTTTGAGAAAGAACAAAATGGAGGGGTGAAGGGAACAGTACTGAGTGGAATCCATCTAGCCAATTTCAAGTCCTAGTTTGTAGTTTTATAGTGATTAAGATTGTGTGGTATTGGCAGAGGAATAGGCACAAAAATCAATAGCAAAGAAGAAAGTAAAGAACACTCGAATTGACAAAGCTGAAAAAGCATTTTAATGAATAGCCCTTTTTAGCAGCAAATGATGCTTTAGCAAGTACAAAGCCATGAGCATAAAGATGAATATTGATTTAAGTCTCACAAAAGTCAACTCATTCAAAAATTACAAAAATTAACTCGGATGGTCTTTATGGTCTGAAATACATAACTGCAAAAACCTTTGAGAAGAACCATAATACAAAATTCTTATAATCTAGGAGTATGAAAATAGTTTTTAGAAGTGATACCAAAACATAACACAGAGGGTTGGCGAGATGGCTCAATGGTAAGGGCACTTGCTCCCTGAGTTCACTCCCTAAGGCCTGACATGTCAGAAGGACTCTTAAAGTTGTCCTCTGACTTTCACACAGGCTGGGGGTATACATGTTCACACATGCAGGCATACACACACACACACACACACACACACACACACACACATACACCATTAATAAAATAAATGAATAAATCTAATAAAAGGGAAAGAAAAATAATTTTTAAAAACCATAATGCATAAAGGGAAAAATATCTACTTGAGTTTTATCAAAATCTAAAACTCTTTGCTCTGTGAAAAACACTGTTAAGTGAATGAAAGAACAGGAAAACATATTTGCAAATCACAAATTTAACAAAGGACTAGAATATAGAATATATAAAGAACTCTCAAGATTCAACAGTAAACATACACACAATCCAATTTGAAAATAGATATAAAATGGCATCTCTTTGAAGATGATATTCAAACAGCAAATGCGCACATGTTAAACATCATAAGCCTAATAGTGATATACAAATTAAAATGATAGTGAGATGTGACTAGACAATGATCAGAATAGCTAAAATAAAAAATGACTGGGGCTGAAGAGATGGCTCAGAGGTTAAGAGCACTGGCTGCTCTTCTAGAGGACACAGGTTCAGTTCTCAGCACCCACACTGCAACCAACAATTATCCATAACTCCAGGTCCAAGGGATCAGACACCCTCTTCTGATCGCCACAGGCATTGCACGACATGGGTGTCCTTATATACAGGCAGGCAATATACTCATACACATAAAAAATACATACAAAATGTACTTTTTAAATGACATCAGAAAATTCTTCCAAGGATATGGAGAAAATGGTTGATGCATGCATTATTAATGGGAATGTAAAATGGTATAGGTACTCTTGAGAACATAATGGCAACTTCTAAAAATGACTAAACATGCAACTGCTACAAGATCCAGCATTTACACTGCTAGACATTTATCTCAGACAAATGAAGACATGTTCCACTAAAACCTCTGCACAAGTATTCACAGCAGCTGCATTCATAATAGATAATTGGTTAAAGTGAACTAGTACATCTGTAGCCTAGAATCCTGCTCATCAGTTAAAAGAATCAAACTACTGGTATAGGCAGTGGCCTGCATGAGTGTCCAGAGATGAGGCTGAGTGAAAATTAAAGCTAATCCCAGAGATTGTGTTCTATATGGTTTTATCTGGATAGCATCCTTTATACAACAAAGCTATAGAACTAGAAAATATATTTGTGGTTGCCAGAGGTCAAGGTGGAAGCTGAAGGTTATTGAAGGACCACATGAGGTATTCTTGCAGTGATAGAAATGTTCTATAGCTTACCTTCATCAATGTAAAATTGTACTAGTTTTGCAAAACGTTACCTCATGAGAAATGGAGTGTAAGGGATCACTTCGTTATTCTTACAACTATTTGTGAATCTACAATGACCACAAAATAAAAAATTTTAATTTAAAACACACACACACAAACACACACACACACACACACACACACACACACACACTCCACACTCACACAACCAGTAGAGAGGAAAAGATTAAAGAAAGAAGAGAGAATGCAGAATTTTACTTTACATTTAAGAGTTCTTCCTAGTGCCCCTGCAGTTTTAATTCCAATCCTGCTGCTTATGAAAGAGTGATAACACAGAGGAGGTCCTGATTACATGGTGGGTCCTGTTGCCTCAAAAACTGGAGGCAATAATTAAGGATGGAGAATGCTAACTTCAAACACAACTTATCTGCTGCTAGTATTGTCCTTGATCAAACCCTCAGCCTAGAACAACAGTTTTCATCTTGACTGTATATCGATAGAGGTTTGAAAAATATTAGTGTAGGGACTTTAGCCCCAAAGATTCTGATTAAAATGATTTGGCATATCTCTAAGGAATCAGTATGTTTAAAGGTCTCCAAGCAATTGCAAAATGCATCCACACTTATGAACTTCTGACCAGATAAAGGTCCACAGCCTGTTTGTATCTCACTTATAGATGCCCATCATGTACTTGTTTCAGGTACAAAGTGAGGGAATGTGTAATTATTTCACTGTGCCTATAGTGACAAAATTGTTTAAATATATATGATTATATATATGTGTATATATGTATGTATATTATATTATATATGTGTGTGTGTGTGTGGTTATTGGCTTTCCAAGGACTTCCATGATCCATAAGCGTTTCAGTTTTTCAACAGTTCACATTTTCCTGTTTTTTGACATGTGGCGGTTACTATGAGATACCACATTACAATGATGGTTGAATAAAGATGGCCTGATTCTTAGCATCCATTTTGGCCCAAGGCAGACCCCAGTTGCTGGGGAACTGTTCCTTCAAAATATGGAAATATGTTCAAAAGCAAGGGCTCCTTCTTTCTTTTATTGAAACAGTATATCCAGCATGAAAGGGGGAAGTAAAGAGTAACTGTCTTATCATAGGACTATGTCCATTTTGACCTCTATTGACCTAGAACAGCACACAGCCACAAACATATGTTGTCCATTTATTCCCATCTATTATCTGCAACACAAATGTGATTATCTTTCACTGCTTTCAATGAGACAAGTGCTGTTTGCAGTGCTTACTATGTAAAATATACACATATTTATACATGATTCTGGATCAAGAGCAAAGAAGGATCATGAAGGACTAAGGCGATATGCCCAGGTCACAAGAGGAGCACAAGGTTCACTGAGCTCACCTACATGATATACAAGCTGAAACTGATTAACTTTTTGGTTGCATGATTAAGTAAAGGCCATTCTTCTAGAATATGTCCATATTGTTAATAGTTCTCCTCACAATGGCATGTGCCATTGTCCTGAGTGATCGCCCCACCACCCTCCTCTCTCTCCTTCCCTCCATCTCCCTCTTTGCCATTCCTTGGTTCCTCTTTGCCTAATTTGTTAACTCACCCTCCAGCTTTCATTTAATTTTCCCTTTCTTGGAGAGGTCATGTTCTTAATGCTGCCATGGGCTTTTCCATCCTTGTACTTATTGCAGCTATAATACTTACAGTCATCCTATCACGGTTCTGTTTTTATCAGTCTCTCTTGCTAGAATGTGACTCTTATGAAGGGAGAAATTCTGTTTTGTTCACAATTTTATCCACAGATACAAATCTAGTGGCAGATAAATTGCAATTGATTAACATAATTAGTTGTCTGAATGAACTAACCAGTCTCTATTAGAACTGGGGAATATTTAGAACCAGAGACAGAGACAGGATGTCATAAAAACAGATGCCTAGGGATGGTTCTGCTGAAAACTGGGAATAGTGGTTAATGTGGCCTTGAGGCAAGTCACCAAGTCTTCCTGGAATGTATCCATCTTGGGAAATGGATGATTGTCAAACCTGGCTGCAAATTAGAAACACTTGGAAAACATTTCAAAATGCCAATGGCTAGGACTTAACCTGCATGTTTTCATTTAACTTATTTGAGGGGGATCCAGACATTTAGAAATTCTCTAGGGTGACTAAAGATCCAAAGATCGGAACTCTGGACAGTGTCCCATGATGTTGACAGTCTGACACAACTATAAACTTTTAGGATCGTATGAAGTACCATATCTCCCTTGAACCACCCTCCTCTATAACTAGGATCATCTTCACTCAAAGAAAATCAATATTTCAACAACTTGAGAGCATACACAGAGTAAAAGGTGTCTGAGGCCCACCATATCAGTGTGTAGATGGAGCTGTGTGAGATACAGGTAAATCAGAAAATAATGGTTCACATAAAATCAAAGCAAATAAAAATCTGCTCTGTTGATTATTAACTTTCTCACTTTCAAAATAGCAGTTTAAAAACACATTTTACCATCCCAAAGCCCAGAGGGGTTAATCTGCATCAAGGATCAATTCCCTGACATGTCTCATTCTTTAACAGTCTCCTAGTTTGGTTTCATCGTTAATATTCAGCACTAAAAATAGTCTGGTGCCAAATTTCATTTATTGTCACTTTTTTATTTGTAATTGACTTTAAAATATAAAAGAACTCATCAGACTCTGTGGCTTTTCTCCCTAGCAGAGCAGTGCTCTGTGCAAATAACTAGGATCATAAAATGAAAATGAAAATGAAAATGAGTTGACCTATGGGATGTTGCTCTAGAAGTGAAAACTCACAGGGGTTGCTTCCTCCAGCCACTCCAGTGTGCAATATCTTTATTGTCTGTTTCCTGGGTTGCACATAAACCTTATTTTATTCAGTTATTTTATTTTATTTTATTTTATTTTATTTTGAGACAAGTTCTCATTATCCTAGGCTGGTCCCAAACTCACTATGTAGCCAAGGATGACCTTGAACTCTTGATCCTCCTGTCTCAACTTCCCAGATGCTAGTATTGCAAATGTGCACCACTAAATCCAGTATCTGTTGTTCTTGAGATCAAACCTAGGGCTTTGTGCATGCTAGGCTAGCACTCCACTAACAGAGCCATATTCTCAGCCCATCTTAGTTTATTAATAATATAATGATGAATTATAAAGGGATTGTGCTTTGGGATAATGTAGTTTATCTTAATTAGAAAAGTTCACTGTTATAAGAAACAAACAAAAAAATAAGAAAATCAAAATTGTTTCCACCTCTTTGTAGCCCTTAAAATTAAATGCACTTCTATAGCAGCCCATCTGTAGGGCACCTGAAAACTGCATTTGAAAAATGCCAGGGTACTTTAAGTGGTTAGGTGGCAATCACATTTCTCAGGGACGGGTTGTGTCTGTGATGTGGAGACATGGATCTCCTACGCTTGAGTCATTGATTCTCAGAGGAGTAGTGAGCATTCTGTCCACTTCTGGAAACCCACAAGGCACTTCATGAGCCCATGGTAGAGTGGTTAAATTGCTCATATGGCACTACCCTCCCTGAGTGAATAACTTACTATGACCAGATAGTAGCCCCAATATACTTGTAGACATGAAAACCTTTTATTTGGAAATGGAAGGAGGGAGATGAATGACTGACTTTCTATTTGGGAGAAGAAAAAATAAGAGAAAGAAGCTCTCCGTTCTTTACTTCCACTCCACGTACCTAAAAACTAAAAACCAAAACTGAACCAAAACAAACAGAAAACAACCCAACCAAACAAAAAGCATTAACTCTGGACATTACCTACCAATATCTGCTCTTTTATAATGAAGGCAACCTCAGGGACAGTCAAACATTTTGATCGTTCATACCTTAGTACCAATTAGGCAAGTTAGGGAACCATGTCTCTTTTCTTCTCAAGGAAATTAGACATGTAGAGAAACTGGGACTCTGGATTGGTTACATGATGAGGCCTGGGGTTACTTGGAAAAAATAAACAAGTGGGAGCCTACAGTGGGTGATCTCATAGGATCAGATACAGTATGAGAACTGGTAATGACTAGATACAGGAGTGAGATCCATGATTTGGGTGTATCACATATGCTATACAAAAGACCATGGAAAACAAGTGTGCCTGCCTGGCCTGGTGGTGCATGCCTTTAATCCCAGCACATGTGCGGGAGGCAGAGGCAGGTGGATCTCTATGAGATCAAGGCCAGCCTGGTCTACATAGTTCCAAGCCAGCTGGAGCTACAGGGAATCCCTGTCTCAGGAAGGAATTTATTTATTTATTTATTTATTTATTTTATTTTGAGTGAGAGGAAAGAAAGAAAGAAAGAAAGAAAGAAAGAAAGAAAGAAGGAAAGAGAAAAAGAAAGAAAGAACACACACACACACACACACACACACACACACAAAGCATGCACATTGCCTGGAATTTGAGAGTAGTCATTTAGCCATGTAACTGTAAAAACTATACTTTTTATCTACATGGGTGTCTATGTTGCTGAAATAAAATATAAAATTTAATGGAATAAATTGGGAAGCATGACTGACCTTAGGAAAATTAGTACAGTGACTAAAATGTAGCCAAGCTCTCACAATCTCTCCATCTGGAGATGAGATGATTTTGGTGCTGCTTTCCATCCCCATGACTTCCTAAGGCCAGCAAACCACACGCTGGGTTTCACAAGCTCCCAGGTTGCAGAGTCCACGTGGTGGGTAGAGTAAGGGAATTTCCTACCCTCGGATACCCAAAAGTACTTGTGGTTACCACATTCAGTTATTCATTAGGTTCTTTTCCACCTCTCCGTTGAAAGCTGCACTTCTACTTTGCAAAGGAAAGTCGTCTCTCAGTCGTCTCTCCCCGCCTTCCCACATTTTACTATGGTGACCTCCAGGGCAGGAATCAGGTAGAAACACTGAAGCATGGAAAGACTGCCTAAAGCAAAGCACTTGGGTGTGGCTAGTGTCTCTCATGCTCAGATATATTCCTCCTGTCACATGATGTTAGAAAATGAGTGTGCAGATCCTCGTGGACAGGTTCTGAATTCCATAGCAAGGGAATTTTTTTATTTAATGATTTCATTTTTTACAACCCCCTCAATTATCATCAAGGAATGTGTTGCTTCTGAGGGAGAACTCCTTGTGAATAGCACAAGCAAACATCAGAAGAAAAACTGAAGGCGGCTGTTCTTTATTTCATCCTTGCAACATGTACTTGGCAGAATTCTGGGCCCTCTCTGTCTCTGAGAATTAAATGCAAAGTGAGGTGGCTGACATGGTGATGTGTATTAACACATCTATTAGGGCTGAAACGTGAGGGCAAACTGTTTCTACAAAAAGTCAAAGCTGTCAAAGCAATTGTTCAGCAATAGGTACTGCCTGGTTAATTGTGTTATATCAAGGACATCTTCCAGTCAAATGGATCTGCAGCTCCAAATTTTTCCAAAAATATTGAAGACATTATAAAATATTTGTACTGAAAAAAGAGTATGGAAATTAACATTTATTTTTCCAACCATTTCTGAGTAGAGTTAAATAAATTCCTTTAGATGAAAGAAAAACAAGTATAAGTTTCCTGATATAACTACCAGACCATGATAAAGTAAATGACTTTAATGAGTATCAAGAACTTAGTGGGGTGTGTCTGTGTGTGTATGTGTGTGGCATGTGCACATGTTCATATACATGTTTGCATCTGAGTGTGTGGAGGACACTGAGTTTCTTTCCTCTTTTGTTCACCACCATTTTTTGAGACAGGGTCTCTCTGAGAGCCTGAAGTTCATCAATTTTGGGCTAGACTAGACAGCCAGTGAACTTCAGGGATCTGCCTGTCTCCAATCTTCTAGTTCCCAAAGCTGAGGTTACAGGCATGCACCATCATGCCCAGGTTTTTACATGGGTTCTGGAAGTCTGAACTTGGGTCCTAGTGCTTATGTGGCAGGCATTTTACCACCTGAACCACCTCACCAGCCTATCAAGAACTTTAAAAAGATAAATTTTCATCATCTGAAATTAATTAAAAGAGCTAATCATTAAGGTTAATCTTAATCATTAATATTAAATTTAATTAACTAAATTTATCAAAAGATAAATGAACATTAAG
>NW_008335967.1:5215355-5238028 GCF_000622305.1 Nannospalax galili | reverse complement strand
ATACTGTATTAGTATATTATGTTATAGAGTTATTATGTTACATCAATAATTGTGTTAATGTATAACTTCATATAATGTTTGTATTTGAATTTTTTATAATTTTTCTTTATTCTTGAGAGTTTCATAAATTTATATAATGCAATATGATTCTATCAGCCCACTTCTCCCCTCCACCTTTCCTCATATCCCCCCAACATGTCCCCTCCCAACTTCATATCTTCTTTTTTTGATAGCTCATTAAGGCCAATTAGTGCTGCCATATGTGCTTGAGTGTAGGGCAACCACTAGAGCATGGAACACCTACAAGTGACTACACCCTAAAATATAATGATTCTTTCTTCCCCAGCAGCTATCAACTTCCAGTAATTCCTCAGTAATGGGTGGGATCTGGAGAGCACCTGCCCCCATCCATGATGGAATTTTTGTTGGCTTGATCCTGTGCATATCTTATGCAGGCTATCACAATAGCGATGAGTTCATGAGTGTGATAGCCATGCCATGTGCAGAAGGCAGGATTTCACAGCATACCTCCCCATCCTCCAGCTCTTATGTTCTTTCTGCTTTCTCTTCTGAAATGTTCCCTAAGCCTTGGCAGGAGGGCAGGATTAATATAGATGTCCCATTTAGGAGTGAGCATCCAGTTTCTTATTCTCACCACTTTGACTAGTTATGCATCTCTGTCTTGACTGCTGCTCATTCAAAAAAAAAAAAAAAAAAGCTTTTCTGACCAAGGTCAGACAGCAGGCCAGGTCTAACACAAATATTTAGAAGGCAGTTTAACAACGTGATGATTCAGCAAGATAACAACAGCATAGCAACAATGGTAGGTTCTATCCTAGGGCCTATGCTCTCCCCAGCCATGGACTTCCAACCAGGATTACAGTACCAGGCATGAAATTTTATCCTGCAGAGCAGGCCTCAAACCCAATTAGCAAGTGGTGAGTTACCCCATAACAGTCATTGCACCGGCAGTACATCCTGCCTGGTATGGCAGCATACAGGGTCCAGTGCTGGGTAAGACCATCGTCTTTTCTCCCTTAGCAGCCTGCATAGCACATTCCAGTGTTATGAAAGCTAGCCAGCAGGGACAAAATTTCCTGGTCAGGTTTTGAAATTGATTTCTGTATATTATGAAGCCAAAGTGTGTGGTGGTGTTCACATTGAGTTTCACCACATAGTTATGGTGGGCAACTAAGGGCAATGGCAATATCCTGTATTATTCAGGAGACCTCTGGGACCTTTCTGACCAATAACTTGTAGGGAGGTATCCCATGCCTTGAACTGCAGTTTTCATTTAGTAACCCATGTCTTCTGGGGAGTGGTATTGTCCACTCATGCAGGATAATTGTTATCTTTCTCTTTTTTAAATTTAAAGTTATATTTTGAAATGAGCTAATGGATTTCCATAAGGCTTTTATCATACATCCTTAGTCTTGGTTAACCTATCCACTATTCCCTCCTCTCTCTCACCCTACATCATTCCATTTAATCCTTTAACCTCTAGTATCCCCCATTCTTTTATAGCACATGTATTTACTATTCCTCTGATTATATATGCATATATAATCTATACTATATAACATACATATATAAAATTTATATATGTATTTATGACTAGTGTGTGAGGTAAGAGGTCAGCTTGCTGGAGTCAGCCTTCTCCTTCCATCATGTGGCTTCTGACAATCAAACTCAGTCAGGCTTGACAAGTGCCTTTACCTTCTGAGCCATCTTCCTGGCTTTTAATATAGTACATGTATATGACATATAATTAAATATAAGTGTTTAATATGTAATATTAAATAATATATCACTGTGTTTTGGGGGATATAAATAAAATAAGTAATTGGTTAACAGTATTATAAAATCCTCTCCTCTATTTATTTGTGTGAGCACCATTTTCAATGCATGCCCATAAAGTTCAAAAAGGAATCAAACTGATGCTGAACTCTAGTAATAAGGAATATTAATCAAAGTTCATATGAACTAGATAAATATACAAAAGTTTAAGACCTACATCTCCAATAAAATTTTATTTGAAATTTTATAATATAAATATTGTTTTGCTTATCTGTACACTATTTGTATACTAGTAAATTTAATTATATTTTACTATTAATAATTATGACTTCTCGCTAAGAAGAAAAAATTTAAAAGTTTTGCAGCCATATTTTTAAATTCTTGTTTATATACCTTTGCTTGTTATTTCAGAAAACCAATATAAAAGTAATCAATAAAATGTTCCCAGATCAAACTATGCCCAATTTGAATAATAGTAGGATAGGCGTAAGGCAAATACAAATTAAAGGAAAAAAGGAGTGATATAAAGGTTTTGACTAAGAAGAGCTTGGACCTGGTTTTATTGATGAATGATAATGGGCATCCAATTTCTATAGTATAGTACTTGTATTTGGACACAATAAAAACAATGGCTGATGAGTTTTATTTTAGGATATTTGTATACTTTGTAACGGCTTAAATTTATAATGAAATTTAGGTGTTTCCTTGAAAAATGTGAAAGGGATGCATCATTTCTCAAAAATTGGAGAAGGGGATATTTGATCAAAGTGGTTCTTTTGCTTTATCATCTCTTCCAGCAAAACTCTTCCAGAGTTTTGGATCCACACATTCCCGCCTGAAGTGTGAGAGCTCACTTTGGTGTGGACAACTGCTAATCACTTACTCTTCCTAAAAGACATTTTTGCTGTCCTAGGAATTCCTGGAAATAATAATGTAACCTTTGAATAATGTCACAGTGAGAATCTTCAGCCAGAACAGAGGCCAGTGACTGAAGAGGGAAAGATCCAGAACACATTGAGTATATGGAGATCTGCAGGGAACAGGAGTGTGAGGAGAGGCAACCAGAGAGAGGGAGGGGTAGGCAACTTGCTGAAACAAGTTGAATTATTGGATCAATTAGCTTGTGACTGAGAGAATTAAACTTACTAGATATGTATTGCTTTGTTTTTCTTTGTTTGTTGAGACAGTGTCTCCCTGTAGTCCCAACTGGCCTGGAACTCGCTATGGAGACCAGGCTGGACCCAATCCCACAGAGATCCCCCTGCCTCTGCCTCCAAAGTGCTGGGATTAAAGGCACATGCCACCACCCCCAGCTTCTTTTTATATTTTAATGATAATATTTCTGATGCATCCAGTTCCAGTCCTTTGGTTAGGTGTGTATAAACCCAAATTATGATTAAAATTAATTTAGGAGTAGAGATGGAGAAAACTAACAACCTTAAAAAAGAAACATCATTTGCACTTGGAGGTTGGTTGATTTCATGTTGCTTTGATTCCCTCAGCTGATGTCTGTGTGAAGGAAACACATTGAATTTTGTTTTTCTCTTTATAAAAATATCCACTAAGTAGCTCAAGGCCATGGTTTCAGGGCTATATCAACTTTGCATTCAGTTTCCTGAGAGCCATGGGCAGTAAGTGATATAGAGAGATGAACCCAAGGGCCACAGATGCAGATGCATGAGTCTGGGGAAAGAACATAGGCACCACACTGAAAAATGGCTAGGAGCATAATTTTTACAAATGAAGAATCATGAATTTTAAATATGGCCCTCTGCATAAGTGGAATTCATTCTGCCTATTTCACTGGACTTCTGCAATTGTCAAGGGCTTCCTGAATGTGAAGATATCAATTCACTGAGAAAAAATTTAGTGAATTTCTGAAATGTAACAATTGTAAGGGATTTTATATGGCATGAGGTGTGTTTCCTAAGGATAGATAAGATTTGTTCTTAAAGAAATGAAAGGGAATACAGATTCTCTTTCAGCATTTGTCCAGTGTTACAGTTCATGTGAAGAGGTATCATTTGAAGTTAGGCCCAAAGGTTCATAGTGTGATATAAGACTTGGAACCTTGAAATAAGGAGAAAAATTTGAAAAGACAAGTCAAGAGTATTTCCTACTCACCAGAGATATGTGCATATACGTATGTGTGTATACATGTGTGAATATGCTCATTTTCTAATCATTCATATATAACCCAATATAAAGTATATTTTAAAATGATACTGGTCAACAGATCTGTCCTGGACAATAACAATGTTTACTTTCTTGGGTCCCTACCATATGTGCTAGGCACTGCAGTAAACTTTAAATAAATACAGTAATACTGATTCTTTCCTTACCTCATTTAACAATTCTCTCTCTCTCTCTCTCTCTCTCTCTCTCTCTCTCTCTCTCTCTCTCTGGCACACACATACACACACACAAACACAAACACACAGAGGCATCTAAGATGAGTGCTTCCCACTCCTTTAAAGAATGAAATAAGGCATTACAAAGAACTAAGAAAAAAAGCTTAGTTATAGCAAAAACTGGCTCTCCCCTTTATAGCTAGTTCATATGTGCTGTTTGTCAAATACATGATGTGAAATGTACTTTGCCTCATGACTCCTTAGCCAATGGTGATCAAGAGACATACAGATTTTCCTTTTATCACTTCCTGTCCATCCAGTTGCAAACCAGGCATCTTTTCCACCTTCCTCATAAAAGGCCTGAATGCTTATTAAGAACAGAGCACCTGATATGCTAATGTTATTCCCTCTTACATAGATTATCACTCTTCTGTGAATAGCTGCAACCACAACAGAGACCATGAAAATCCAGAACCTTGCCTTTTTTTCATTCAGTAATAGAATAATAGAGGCCCCAAAATGGTAATCTTCCCAGCTATAGTCATGGAGAGAGTTTAAAGCATTCAGATCTTTGTGTTCATCCCAGACTACCTAAACGAGAGTCTGAAATTGATTCATCCTAGAAATTTATTATTTCAAAATTTCCTTTAGTTCAACATGCTAAGGTTATCAAATTATTCTTTAAATTGTGTGTATGTGTGTGTGAGTGAGAGACAGAGAGAGAGAGAGACAGAGAGAGAGAGACAGAGAGAGACAGAGAGAGAGGAGTATACACATGTAGTGCATGTGTGGAGAATAGAGGTTGGTACTGGATGTCTTTCTCTACTGCTTCTCGTTTTATTTTTTGAGACAGGATCTCTCACTGAAGCTGGAACTTGATGACTGCATGTCCTCATGTTGCTGCTCAGCAAGCACTTTACCTCCTGAGCCATCTCCACCGCAACCTTTTTCAGCTGATTCTAACGCACTTAGTTAATCTATGAGTGACTGCTTAGGAACCATTTGCATCAATGACTATATCAGAACCTTGACAACTTCAACAGCATTGCTTTCCTTTGCTCTGTGCTCAAGCAATGTCATATTTCTGTTGAATTAAATAGCAATTATTTCTATGTGTTCCTAGGGTCTTACTTACATGCTCTAACAAAGAGATTATGATGGAATTTTAGGAGTTAGGCAAAGCAAGTGGCACAGTCAAGAACCTAGATTAAATTTAAGCAAGAAAGGGGACAAGAAAGCATACCAACAGAAGCCTTGGAGCTGATGCATGGCTTACACAACACAAGGCTTCAAGCTCATAGGAGAATATCCAGTGAAAGCCAAGCAAATGGCTCTAGATTAAAGAGCTCATGACCTGAAACTGGGGCTTACAAACCGCCCTTCATGGGAAGTCAGTTCATGTCTTGATTCCATGAGGCCCAAAAATGGTCTTTCTGGTAAAAACATTGACGAAATTGTGTGCTCAAGGATCTCTGTCTTTTTCCCAATTGGGGCATCTAGAGGGTTAATCCTGTGTTCATTTCTCCCCAAATTCCAGATCTAACAAAATGATAACCATTGTTTTATGGTCAAGACTCCTGGTAGACCAACCCAGCATATTGTTCAAGAGTCAAAACGTTATCCCAAGAAAGAGGTGTGCTTTAACTTTGGAACACTAATTAAAATGCTACTTGGAATGAAAAACAAGTATAATGGAAATGCTTTAAGGTTGTTATTTGACCACAGACCTTCAGATGTCTTCCAAAATGTGTACATTCTATGCCTCCTCTAAAATGTTCTCATAGCCCTGAACAAGTCTCAACCTATTTGTTTATTTTTACTTCCAGCAGTTTGCTTTTTAAAAAAAGTTTTAATTCACTTTTTTTCCATTTTGGTCCCTGCAGTGCTTCAAACAACTAAGATATTACCCACAGCTAGGATATCTGTGTAGTGCTGGCTTACCAGAGAAGCAGAGTGAGCTGTGGCCATATGCATTCTTGGGAGTGCGAGAAGGTGGTGCTGATATAACAGCTCCTTCAGCTTGTGCTGGAGTAACAGTTCCCATAAAGCTGTGGTGTGTGTTTGTTTCCCACTCAAGAGTTAAGCTCCTCAATGTGTATCACACATCTTAAATCTCAATATGCTCCTCAATACTTTAGTGCCAAAACCCAGAAAATTCAGATGGTCCCAAGAAAAGCAATGCTTCCCCTTCCTAAAATGTTCAGCTCATCATTTTTATGTGTAATTGTGCCACTTTTAGTGAAATGTAATGACATTAGGTATTAGATGTGGGACGACCAAGAGCATCACTATAAATACATATAATAAAGAGTTTAAAACTTTCCTGAATTTGGTATTTTCATGGGGATTATTTACTCTGGAGTAGTAAGGATAGTTTTTGGTTGCAAGTGACAAAAACTCAAGTTGATTCACACAGCAAAAGGAAAACATGCTGGCTCATGTATAAGACAAGTCTGCTGAGGTAATTACAAGATTTAAAGAAGAACTTAAGGATCTAGGCTTCAGAGACTTGTGCAGAAGAACCTCCTTGTCTCCTGTGGGTTGGTAGACTCTCTCCATTTAGTGACGAATAGTACTGATGGATGATCCAGACTCACAGGTTTTCTGCTTGGCAACTCCAGCAGAATGAAATTGTGCCTCTCTATGTATCCTTCCAAGAAAAGATTTAGTTTAGCCCCACAAAAACCCTATTCCCATCTCTTTGATCAGAGTCTCTCAGCCCTTGCTATGTGTAACAAACACATTAGTAGCTTTGGAAAACTCAGGTTCTTAAGTAATACCACCAGAAACTCTCATTTAGTAGCTAAGAAAACCATATACAATGAAGGGGGAGATGGTTTTACAAAGTGAAGGAACACTAGCCAAACAAAAAATAAATCCATATAAAATCCTCATTTAGGATTTGTGGTTCTGTGAAGATGTTCACAAGCATTTGTGTGACACAGCAGCAATATTGTAAAAATTAAAAGTGGACAGAGAGTTGGAGTAGTTTGTATGAAAAATATCGCAGCATTCCCCCTTTCCCTTAAGTTACATGTGACAAATTCATTAGCCACTTAGATGACCTTTGCCTTATCTATATGAATAATCAAGGGCTAGTGTCAACTTGAAAATGAATTTTTAGAAGACCACAATGATCTCAATTGGTAAACCCACTCCTCTGTGACATTACCCAGGCATCTCTTTAAAACATTGATGAACAATCATATTGTCCTACTTGAGAAGTGTTATTTAGACTTTCATTGACATTGCAATTAAAACTTCAAGAAGTACCAACAGCACAGGCAAGGAAGCAATTTTAAGATTGCCAAAATTACTTTTATTTCATGGACCCAGTATTAAGATAGAGGAAAAGGAGGAAGAGAGAGGGGGTAAGAAGGAGGGAGGAAAGGAGAAAGGGAGGTAGGGAAGGAGGGACGGAGGGAGGGAGAGAGGGAGGGAGGGAGGGAGGAAGGAATTTCTAGCTTCATGATGGCCATGGAGTCCACTATGCCTTCGGTGAGCAAGATGTCTAAATACAGAGGGAAATTCGCTTTTCGTTTCAGCTTTCTCAGAAATGCTCATGTATACTGCTTCTCATCTGGTTGAGGATAGAACTCAAAAACTGTAACAAAGGCCCAAACTGTGTTTTTAATATTAAAGGGTATGAGCATGTTTACTTAAATGTAAATCACAAATCAAAGTTTATGTACCGTTATCTTCAGGGACACTGATCTCTAGCCTTCTCCATTTCTTGAAAATGGATGTTGCAAATTAATTAAACTCTCAAGAGAGCATTGGACTAATGTACAAGGAGGATAATTAAATCAATAGGTTTTTATACCCTGTGATGCATTTTTCACAAAGGAAACAAATAAGTTTCTTTAGCATCGGGAGTTCTGTTGGTTTGATTATTTTGAAGGAATTTCTGTTTTTCTTTGGGTACAACAGCCACAAGGGACTTTATCAACATATTTCAAAGCAATTGAGTGAGTTTTCATGATTGGATGAAACATATATATGAGCAAGAGAACTAGGAGTTATGCAAATAGAGTCATTTAGCTTCCTCTTGGAACACAAGCAGTGTCGAAATGAGAGGATTGAAGGTACATTTGGTAAGAAGTAGTTACAGACCCCAGTAAAATGCTTTTTCTTTCCTGTTCTCATCTTTTTTCTTTTACCTCAGACAAATAAGCAATTTAAAAACAGTTTGTGCTCAGGATTGTTCGGAATGATGGACCACAGCATCAACAAGAAAGGAGTTAACACAAGCATATAAGAACCAATGCTAAAAGGCTGGCTGTGGTGACAGCACTTTTAATCCCAGCACTGGGGAGGTAAAGGCAGGAGGATCTCTGAGTTCAAGGCTAACCTGGTCTATATAGTAAGTTCTAAGACAGCCTGGGCTATGTAGTGAGACCTATGAAAATCTAAAGCAATATATAACTAAGGGTTAAACCAGGTTCAACAGAATATGCTAGCAAATGCTCTAATCACAGAGAATTATTTACTGTTCTTGAAAACAGAAGGCTTTTTAAAATGAAGTCAATAACACCTTCAGTAGTGATTTGAGTTAGTCATAATTATGTGACTCCCATGAATAATATCTTTTTCTTTTCTAGAGAAGAGCAAACACTTTAGCTTGGCATCCAAGTTGTGTGGCTAAAGACACAACCCCACCCACCCACCCATACCCACACCACACACACGTGTAATATATATATCGGGTGGGGGGGGGGAGTTTGAGAATGAGAACCCAACTCAGACTGTCTGGAGTAAAAAAGGATATTCCTTTGCTGGTATGACCAGTCCAGGAGAGGGTCTGCTTTCAAGTACGGCTTGATCTAGTTCAGTTTCTTTCCAGCTCTCAGAGAAACCTTCTCCTGCACTGCCCTTAGTTTCTGGCTCTGTATTGTAGCTCCTGAAAGCTCCAGGCTCACAGTCTCAGGGTAAAAAGAGAAGCTTCTTCCCCAAGAGAAACCAGCAGAATACTTACTGCTTCCCTTGATTCTGATTGGATAAAATACCAATCTCTGAACCAATAACCATGATCAAAAGAATGTGATGTTCTCATTGGTCAGACCTTAGGCAACAAAACAACAATTCACACAGGTCCTGGCTTTATCTTTCACTACTCCTTGACTAGTCCCAATATTCTAATCACAAAGAATTCTTTACTGTACTCTAGGAAGCACAGACCCTTCACAGGGCTATGAGATTGAGGCTAGGTAGTTCCCATTGCTTACAATACCATTTCTTTTCTTCAGAAAAGCTAAGTATCGTGATTTAAGAACAACCTCCTGCCTGATATGAGATGAGAAAGTGTCTTCTAAGAAATGTGACAAGAACACATATTAGCTATCAGCTACAGCACCCATGTCAATGAAAAACAAGTGGTTCCTACTTCTGTCTATGGGGTGTTCACCTCTTTTATATAGAAGATGGAAAATCATGTTGAACAAGTATACAGTTTGGTAGACTAACTGAGGAGGTGGCAAGGCCTACAGAATGACGAGGTAGAACAGGGTAAAAGTGCTTGTTTAGAGTCATACCAAAAAAGGCTGAATCATCACAGAACATGGAAGTGATGCATGGGATCCAAGCCAGATAAATGGGACTAGAATGAACTAACAAGGGCAAACCTTCGACCCAGACCAGGTAAATGAAACCAGGCTCTGAGTGTGAATGTGGCAAGAAGAGGAAGAGCGGTCAGGTACCAGGGCCCAGACAAAATTGTATAAATGGTTTCCATCTGGGAAGAGCTATGTTGTCTTTCTAGCCTATGTAGTCCTTGGTAAAGCATCTATTGAAATCTCACAGTAACATACTGAGTGTACAGGGATCTGATTTTTGGAAGTAAGGATATTGATTAATAATCAGTGTAACTGTAGCACAGGTATTTGATCTTAATTTTAGATCTAAGTCATTTTTACATACCACAAGAAGGAAAGCAAGGTAATTTCTCTAGACTTCTAGATGAGACGTTGGTTCTACTTTCCAGTGACTCAAATGTAATCAAAACCACTTTGTGCTGGAGTCTGAGGGCCTCTTATAGCTACAAACAGCAAGCATATTGCCTAAGAGTGCTTTCCTCCCCAGCAGTCATAGCTCCAAATACATTCAGGGCCCAGCACAGCCACAGCTGGAATTGGCAGAGTGTACGCCTGGTTGTTTGCTTGTCCTTGTAAAATTGAGCATGACAAGCCAATGAGGGGTGGAGCCGTGCCTGTTGTCAGCACATTTAGAATTCAAGAAAAGCAAAGTGTAGATTTGAGAATTTGATTTGTGAAGCTCATAACTATTCATTCATTTCTTAACCATAGTTCGTTAAATTTAACAGTTGTGTGGCTCTGAATTCACAAATGACAACCATGACATTTTTTGTACAATAAATTACTAGCTGCTTTAAGAAATGGAACTGATTCAACAGTGTATTGTTGAGTAGTAATAAAAGCACTAAAATCTGTCCTTCTACCTCCAAGGGGTTTATTTTAAAGGTTTAGATTGCAACAATAAACATTCTTTTAATCCTTCTCCATGTAAGCAAGTCCACTTTCTGAGACACTCATTTCCTTGTCTGGTAATAAACAGTAATTTATGGTATATGATATCGATTTACATTTGTACTTTCCATGGCAGGGGCATAATGCTGTTTTGTTATTCTAGTGGAAAGTGCTTTACAATTATCTCACATCTAAAACAAAAAAATATTTCTTGAATTTAAAAATAAAGCTATTTAAGTTGGAGCAGGGCCTAGAATAGGTCTGAGTTACAAAGTCCTAGTTAGCACTGAAAGCTGCCCTTTTAACATTTGGTCCTTGAGCTAAATACCACCAATGTACATTTTTGTGATGATTATTACATCACTTTTCATTTGATCTTATTTATGTAAGAATGAAAGTTCTTTGCCTTCTCTACACAACTCTTTCCTATCCCAAAGGCATCCAGACGGATTGGCTTACTTACCTAAGAACTCCAGAAAAAAGCAATTCTGCAGTGAAGATGTAAGCAGCCATTGCAAGCTGATGACTCCCGCATCTATTAACCTCTAGATAAACTAAGAGTTGGAAAGGGTCATTGGAACTGAACTATTTTCTTAGTGGGAGGATTAAACTTCTGCTGTTTAACATACTCAAAGAGTCTGATTAACTTTCTGGCTTGCTGTTTACATAATTATGCTTTTGGCCTTGAAATGAGAATCTTACTATCAGAGGTTCTTCAAAAGATGATTGTTTTACTTGTTCCTAGAGACTGAGCCCCCACAAAACATGCCCCACCTGTTTTCAATTACTTCTTTCAGAATTTGTCCAAGGGTTACATCCAGATGTATCACAGAGGGATCTTTGTGGTATACCATTTATGCAGTAGGTATGGAAAGGGGACTATAAGTTCAGGAGTACAGGAGGCATATTTATTTTCTATTAAAAATTTAATTCTGACACTGCATTATAATGCACTTCATCAAGTTTAAACCTCAGCCCTCTGCAAGACTCTTCCCATAGTGGTTTTGCTAAGATTCTGGGATTCAGGATGGCCTTTGTAGCTACCAGGCACCTGTCCTTACCTATCCAGATTCGTGTCATCAATACACAGATTGGTGATTTTCTCCTTCCCCTTTTCTCTTTATTTCCATCAAATCCATGCATGCAGACGTCTCTTCTGTTTTAATATTGAGGATACCCTTTTCTCGCTTCATGTTTCTTTGTGAGGACCTCCATCTCCTTGCATGCCATTTCTCTATCTATCTATCTGTCTATCTATCTATCTATCTATCTATCTATCTATCATCTATCATTCTATCTATCTATCATCTACCATCTACCATATATCTATTTATCTCTCCCTCTCTTTACTTATTGCTTGCTTTCTCTGAATGGTAAAAGAAAATAGACAATATAGGATGAAAATTACTATCATAATGAATTATCCTAGCATAGATACTTACATACATTTCAAAGCCAGATGGCTGGTTGATTCATTTTTGTATGGGGGGAAAAATAAAAGTTTATTAAAGGGGCCTGTAAATCTTATACATGGAGTAATTTATGAATTTGGAAAAATTCCCAAAGTAAAAGAACTGTATTAAGTTGAGCTTCATTTGTCAAGGAGAAGAGTGAAGGAAAAAACCTAGCTTCCTAGAAAACTTCCAAGGAATAGTAGATTCTTGTAACACTGCTTGTCATACTTCCATTCCCAAATCACACTATATTCACTTATATGATTACAGGATTTTTAGCCAATATTTTATTCATTAACATTAGCCAAATTTTCCATATCATAATGGTTTTATAAAGACCCATGTTTATAGACAGAAACAATAGGACTAAAAGTTACTATCCTAACTTCTGTGTGCATTAGACATGTGTGGTCACTCTTTGAATTTCCTTTCTGTTGGGAAACACAGAAGTACCATCTCATGATTCTTCTCCTGCTCTCTTATCTTGGAAATCCTTTATGATACCATTTCCTTTATCCCTATCTGAGTTCTCATCTGTGTACAGCTCCAATCTTTTATTCTGTCCTCACAGGATGACCTTCCTACTATAGGAGTTTTAGCTACCAGCACTCTGTTAATGACTCATTCCTGCCCATCACCCTGAAGCTTGGACCCTTATATCCAAATACATGCGGAGCACTTCCACTTCAATGTCCCATAACAACTCAAATTCAACATGTGAAGAGTGGAATGTGTCAACTTCTGTTCTGCCAACCTATACCCCTCCTTATGGTTCCTTTTAGTAACCACAGAGGTGTAATCCCCACCTTGCTTCTTAACCTTAAACAATCATATAAGCACATAGAGTTAATAGCTGTTCTAAGTAGTTGCTAGAACATCTCCAGATTTATCCCTAGCATCCTTGTCCTTGCTTTTGTCCTTTGAGACTCCAGTGAATGTACTGTTCCCATCTGGGCCTGACATTTTGGTGCTCTTCAACCTCCCATTTTTCTCCTTGGGCACCAACTCCACTTTCCCTGTTTGACTTTGTCCTGTCTCTAATTGTACTGTCTCAAGAAATCTCAGAATAAAACACCCTCAGTCATCGGGGCTTCTAGGCTTTTCCCCACCCTGATGATGGATGAGATAAACACCCAACTTCTTCCAGTATCGAACTCACAACTAAATCATCATTGAACCTGTTTGCTCTGCTTGATACCCTTGTTGAAATGAATTTAATTTAAGCCCTCAGCTTCTCTTCCCTAGGTTATTTAAACAATTTCCAAGTGTGCTCTGTTTTCCTGTTTTGTTCTCCTCTTGGCAGTCAGAATAATTGTTATAAAACACAGTACTGATCAGTTCTTTGCTTAAAAGCCATCAGCAAATATTTTCAATCATAGTATCTCATGAGGAAAAAAATACATGAACCATTTAAAAGATGCTTCAACCCAAGAGATAGGTAATTCAGTGACTCTGAGAGGGCTACAGGATTGGTATGTAGGAAGACTCCTTGAGTAACTGACATGCATCCTCCCTCACATACCTCATAGTTCCACCATGGCCTACCTCTACTCACATTTCTATCTCCAGGAAAGCGGGAGCGCATCAACATTAAAGGCCACAGAACCCCTAAATTTCAGACACAAAAAATGTGCTTTTCTATATCCTAAGGCTTTTATAGTACTTGATGTTCACTGGCATTAACTGGACAACTGCAGAATGACAGCAAGATTTATCAGAGTCAGAGAGGTTTTTGAGGTTGTTAAGGACCCTGCAGCTCTAGCTATAGAATTCTTTTAATTCCTTTGTGGTTGTTCACACTATAATTCAATGTATTCCTTTTCTTAATTCCCTGTTCAGTGCTATTCCTGTAAAGTACTAGACAAAATAATTCCTCACCCTACTTGGTATTTACACCTTTAAAGTATTTATAGATCACTTTTATATTCTCACTTAGTCATCACTTAACTAAGCAGTGTGCATTTCCTTTCTACACTATTACTTTAGAAATATATCTCTCCATAAGGGGATAATTGTTCCTGAATTATTCAATTCTTCTTTCCTAACATGAAAGGAAATTTTATTTTCTTTTATTTGAGAATTTGATACAATGTATTTTGATCATAGTTACCCCCAACTCTTCCTCTTAACTCTTCCCAGATCTACCGCCCCATCCCCCCAACATCCAATCTTTTCTCAAAATTTAACAATCCATTGACTCCAATTTCTGCTGTCTACATACTTCTTGGTGTGGTGACACTGGAACCTGGTCAGCTTACTAGGAGCCACACCTTTAAAGAAAACTCACTCTCTTCCAAAAGCCATCAGCTATCCATATCTCCTCAGTTAGGGCTGGGGGCTCATGAAGCCCTTCCCACTCCATGCTTGAACATAGACTGGATTTATCTTCTACAGGTCTTGTGCAGTCAAAAAATAGCTGCTGTGAGTTCATGAATGCAGTGGTCCTGTCATGTCCAGAAGACATGGTTTTGATCTGGTCCTCCCTGACCTATGGCACTTATAAACTTTCTACCCCTTCTTCAAGAATGATTCCTAAGCCTTGGGGAGGGCATGTGATATAGTTGTCTTACTATGGCTGAGCATTCCACAGTGACTTATTGTCACTTATTGTCCTTTGACCAGTTTCAAGTTTCTGTGTTAATCATCACCCATTGTACAAAGAAACTTAATTGATAAGGTTTTAGAGCTGTATTAATCTATGGGCAGAGAGCTATGAATTTAGAGAACAGTTTGATACTATATCTATTTAACAAAATGGTGGTAATAGATTCATTCCTGGAGTCTATGAGCTCCCCAGCCATGAGTTCTTGGCCAGATTTGCAGTACCAAGCATGCATTTCCTCCCATGGAGCAGGCCTTAAATCGAATCAGAAAGTGGTTGAGTACCCCCATAACATTCATGCCATTATTACACCCATGGACATAACTTGCCACCCTGGTCATTACTGAAATTCACAGGGTTTACAATTGGGTAATACTGTTGATGACTTCCCAGCAGCCTGCATATCACTTTCCAGTACTATGAGAACTAGCCAGATGGGAAGACGCTTTCTGGTTAGCCCTGACTTCATGTCCAATATGTGTTGTCTTCAGCAATGGGTCTTACCATTAAGTTCTGGTGGGCAACCAAGAGCAATGGCAATAATCTATATTGTTGGGGGGGGTCTCTAGAAAACCTCTGAACAACAACTTGAGAGGAGGTATCCTGCATCTGACACTAGACCTTTGATTTAACAACCTGTGGCTTCTCAGGTGAACATAATACCCTGTGTAGGGTAGTTCCAATTAAGTCTTTTATATGAGCAGATGGGTGAATAGATATATTAAGCTTATAAAATAGTAGGTATTCATATGGATTTTTATTTTTTAATTTTATTTATTATTTTTGTTTTATGTGTATGTGTGTATTGCCTGTGTATAGGTAAGTGCATTCATGTCATGCAATGCCTGCGGAGGTTAGAAGAAGCTGTTGGATCCCCTAGGACTGGAATTACGGACAGTTGTTAGCTGCCATGTGGGTGCTGGGATTCAAACCTGGGTCTTCTGCAAGAACAACCAGTGTTCTTAACTGCTGAGCCATCTCTCCAGCCCCCATATGGATTTTTCAAATGTCTTTAGGGTTCATTATTTCTTCTTCTAACCCCTTCTTCTACCCTACATTACCATTTTTCTCCCTCACTTAAACCTCCCTCCCCATTATTCCCCCTCTCCTCTTTCTATTACCTGTGTTCTACTATCGCCTGGTCTCTTAAGATCTTTTCTCCTCTTCCCCACCAATGGGCCCTTTCTAGTTCCCTGAATCCTTCAGGAACTTTAAATTAAACACACAGATCTAAAGATTTCACACTAAGATCCACATATGAGTGAAAACATTTCACATTTGTCTTTCAGGGTCTATACAACTCTTTCAGAGTTCTGTAGTGTTTTCACTCCATATACTCCCTTCTCCACACTGCCTCCCCATCCCCACCCCATTTAACCCTTCCTGTTCCATTATTCTCCTTTCCCCCTTTATATAACCATGTTCCATCTCTTGAAATCTATCCTCCATGTCTCCTTACTAATTTACTGACCTCTGTGATTATTTCAAATGAAACACATATGCCTGAAGATTCAAAGCTAACATCCACAAAGGAGGGAAAACATTCAACATATGTTTTTCTGAGTCTGATTACCTCACCCAGAATGATTGGTTCTGGCTCCATCCATTTACCTGTAAATTTCATAATTTCATTTTTCTGAACAGCTAAATAATATTCTATTGTGTAAATGTACAGTTTTCATTATCCAATCATCTGGCAATGAACAGCTAAGCTATTTCCATTTCCTGGACAATGAACATGAATAAGCAAGTATCTCTATGGTAGGATGTAGAGTCCTTTAGGTATATACTCAAGAGTGGTGTAGCTGGATTATGTGGTAGGTCTAGTTCAATATTTTTAAGGAACTGAACACTGATTTCCATAGTGTTTGCACCAATTTGTATTCCCACCAACAGTGAATAAGTGTTCCACTTTCCCCACATCCTCGCCAGCATTTTTTTAAAAAACTTAGTCATTTTGACTGGGGTAAGATGAAATTTCCAAAGTAATTTTTTTTAATTAAAAGAAGCATTTCATTACAACAGCATTAATCTATTCAATAACATTTTTCTGAGCTAGGGTACATCTCTTTCAAAATTGGCTGTACATTTCTATGTTTACAGATGAATTATTACGCTTGTATAATCTTTTACTCATTATAAACTCTATAAGTAATTTTAATTTCCATCTACAAAGGTGTTGAACATTTTAAAAAATATGTCTCAATTCTTTGTATTTCATCTTTTGAGAACTTTCTGGATGCAGATACCAAAGGATGAAGTCAAATTATACTTACTTCCAAGATCTGTACATAAAAGACCCTAAAGACTCCACCAGAAAACTCCTATAGCTGACAAACACACTCAACAATGTAGCAAGATACAAAATTAACACACAAAACCAGGTCTATAATCCTATTCACAATAGTTTCAAAAAATCTTGGAATAAATATAACCAAGGAAGTAAAGGACTTGTATAATGAAAACTTTAAGATACTAGAGAAAGAAATTGAAGAGGATACTAGAAAATGGAAATACCTCCTATGCTCATGGATTTGTAGGATTAACATTGTGACAATGACCAAAAGCAACACACAAATTCAATGCAATCCCCATCAAAATTCTGGCACAGTTCTTTACAAAAATTGAAAAATCAATCTCAAATCCTGTGGAAACACAAACAACTGAAGATAGTCAAAATAATACTGAACAATAAAAACATTGCTGGAGGTATCATCATCATCACTGATTTCCAGTTATACTACAGCACTGTAGCAGTCAAAGCAGTGTGGTACTAGCACCAAAACAAGACACGTTGATCAATGGAATAGAACTGAGGACCTACATGTAAGCTCATGTGCCTACAGCCACCTAAATTTTGACAAAGAGGCCAAAAATTCACATTGGACAAAAGACAGCATCTTCAGTAAATGGTGCTGGTCATATTGGATAGCTACATGTAGAAGAACAAAACTGGATTCTTATTTCTCACCCTGCACAAAAGTCAACTTCAAATGATTAAGAATCTCAACGTAAGACACAGCAGTCTGTATCTGTTAGAGGAAACAGTGGGGAATGCATTTGAACCTATAGGTACAAGAAAGGATTTTCTGAACAGGAGCCCTGGAGTGCAGGCATTAAGGCCAGTGAGTGACAAATCAGACCACATGAAACTAAAGAGCTTCTGTACAGCAAAGGACACCATCATTTCAGTGAAGAGGAGGCCTATAGATTTGGAAAAAAAATTCAGGGCTGGAGAGATGGCTCAGCAGTTAAGAGCACTGACTCCTCTTGCAGAGGACCCGGGTTCGATTCCCAACACTCACATGGTGGCTATAAACCATCCTTAACTCCAGTTCCAGGGGAATCTGAAGCCCTCTTCTGACCTCCGTGGCATTGCACAACACGATGCACTCACATACATGCAGGCAATACACTCATACACATAAAATAAAATAATAAATTAAAAAAAAACTTTTAAAAAATTCTTTACCAGTTATACATCTGACAGATGGTTAGTATCCAGAATATATAAAGAACGCAAAGGCCCAGTGGTGGAGCATACTTTTAATCCCAGCACTCAGGAAGCAGAGGTGGGTGGATTGCTATGAGTTCCAGGCCAGCCAAAGCCACATAGTGAGACCCTATCTCAAAGTTTTTTTAAAAATCCTCAAAAAAAAAAAAAAAAAAAAAAAAACCACCCAATTAAGCACCAAGAAAACAAACAACCTAATTAAAAAATGGGGCATGGAACTAAATAGAGGGTTTTCACAAAATGGAACACAATATAAATGGCTGAGAAATATTCCACTATTTTATAAAGTTCTTGTGATGGTTGGATTTAATATCAACTTTCCACAAGTTAGAATCACCTGAGTAAGGACCTTTGACTGAGAAATTTTCCTAACTGCCATAATTGACGTGGGAAAACCTGCCTCATATGTGGGAGGCACCTTCTGATATCAGCCCAGATAAGAAGGGCATGGCAGAAGGAAGATTATTCACCTTTTGCTCTCTTGGTTTTCCCTCTTGCTGCTGAGTTAATTTACCTTATTGCTGGTGCTGCTGATTCCTTCAGTGATATCAGAACTAGCATTTCCAGGTTTCTATCATTGACTAAGAACTGGCAGCTCTCCAGGAACTCTACAGATTTTCAGCTTCAAATTGGGGCTACTGAGGTACCCAACCTCGATGACCAAGCAACTACTGGGTTCTCAACCTCTCAAGTGTGAGACAACTGTTGTTATGATTTCAGCATAAGCTGACTTAACATATTCTTTATATGTGTTCATCTACAAAAGCATGACTAATACAGATGTTAAATTGTAGATTTTCTGTGCGGAATAATACATTATAAGCCCTTTGAAGATAATAATTCTCACTAAAACTCATGATAATGACTTCACTATTACTTCTACCATGTATGACATAGACAGGGTCATAAAATATGGGGTGGGGAGGAAAGAGAAGGTTTACAAAAAAAATACGTAAGTACAGTATGATGGGTAATCTCAATTATCAACTTGATAAGATCTAGAATCACCTAATCACCTAGGATACAGGCCTCTGAATATACATGATGGGGATTATCTTTAGTAAGTCAATTGAGGTGGTCAGATCCACATCCTGTGGGCAGGACCATTCCCCTGGGCTGTATAAAAAGAGGAAAGTGAGCTGAGCACAGTCATCCATAGCTCTCTTCTTCCTGGCTGCTGTAATGTGATCACTACTGGAATGCGAGCCAAAATGAACTTTTTCTCTCTTCAGTTGCTTTTGTTGGACTATTTTATCACAGCAACAGGAAAAGCAGACAAAATAGGTAATAAGTTATGAATTCTTTCCTGTCTTTCTTTCTTTTGTCCTGTTAACCCCTGTTAAGATGATCTTTATTACCTCCTTAGTGATTTCAGGACTCTGCATTTCTCTAACTAAACTGAAAAAAAGGCTTATTTGAAGTGCATTAAGAAAAAAACCTAGGAGGAAATGTAACCTCTGGTATTTTACATCTCTACAAAGGGATTGCTCACATCATATAACTTGATGAAAGTTTGCCAAACACCCAAATTATACTTCCATCAAGATGTGAAATTGTCATTCTAGATCTCTATTACAAGAAGTTGCATTTGGCTACAATCCAATGAAATGTATCAAAATGCAATTTCCAAGGCATTCAGAACTGTACTTTTCATTTGAGTCTATGCATGCCCATATGGAACTGGAAAAATATTCATTGTCTGTAACTGAATGAAAAATCTCAGGATACACTTCAGTTAATCCTCAATAGTTCATATACACCCTCCTCTACAAACAGTTTCCTCAAGCATTCAGTTCTTTGGGGGCGTATTATGAAAAAGGGATTTTGCCAAAAAAGGGAGTAAGTTTTGAGCCTAGCAGCATTAAGTACCACAGAATGCCTAAATTTCAGATGCAGAATACTGTGGCTAGTTTTTGCATGCTACAAAGAAAAGCCTGTACCAATGGAAGATGAGCATTAATACCAAGTTAGCCTTGTGGTTAAGCAGATAGCTTAGTGGAGAAAGTGCTAAGTTCGGATCCCCAGTTCCTACATAAGATGGTGCTGAGCACTTGTAATCCAGTGCTGAAGAGGTGGAGAAGGAAATCACCTGTGTTCATTGACTAGATAATGAGTTCAAGGTTCATTGAGAGACCCTGTCTCAAAGAATAAGGTGGAGAGCTATAGAGGAAGACAACCAATGTCAGCCTCTGGCCTATGAGTGCACCACACACGAGAACAAGCAATCATATAAGCATGCACACCATACACACAGTTTTTCACACACAACACACAGACACATACACACAGAGAGGCAGAGATAGATATAGAGGTAGAGGTAGAGACAGAGATAGAGAGATAGAGATAGAGATGATTAAGGTAGAGATAGAGGTAGAGAGACTAAGAAGGATCAGACTACTACTGAGAGCTAAAGACATGGGGGAAATGTAGACATTCAAAGAGACAAGAAAGAAGGAAACTGCAAACAGGAGAATGGTGGCTAGGAAACAAAGAGATAAAAAAACAACTGTGAAATCAAAACCATAGATGGAATGGAAGCTGTGGAAAGACAAAAGAGATGATACCTGTATCATGAGAGAGAAAATCACACAGCATCAGCTCACACCTCAGCTACCTGTGGAGCCAGTTGTGAGTGCACAGCACAGTCAGGACAGCTCTGACACAAATTACAGTAGGAAGACACTTCCTCCTGTGGCTCTACCTCTACACCTGCATCTGTAGCCATAGAGTATTAATAATCACAAGTGGAACCAAAATTCATATGATTTTGCCTATTATTTCATTTCCAAAGCCTTTTAAAACTTTTCCTAATTCCAGCTTTCCCCAGACCATTATATCAAGTTGTTTTGTAAAATAAGAATAAATGATTGATTTTCAATATTAATTGAAGCTTACCAACAAGGGTACCAGCACATGCGCTTTTGACCTATAGAGCCTCACAGTTCCTTGAATTTCAGCCTCAGATTGTCTATTTTTATTTGGTGCTTTACAGTGATGATAAGATGTTCCTATTATTCACTTACTGTCTGCAGCCTACACTGCATATTTCAGAATGTTAGAAAATTAAGCTTGCATTTCCTATGTACACAAAACTATCCCACAATTCATTTCAAGACAATATATTTGTTATAGAACATGACAAAAAGTGTCAAAGAATGTCAATAACAGGCAAAAGCACAAAGCTTAAATGACTCCTGACTCCCTCCTCCATTTTTTTAGGGCATAGCAAAAACTTTGTTTTAATCTGTAGGCATGCTTTGACAGGGCAGACAAGAGTTAAAGCAGCAAATGGTCACTGCCATTGACGGTAGTTGAAAGCCACATTCAGTTCACCTTCACTCTCTGCATAATCTGAGTCCTTTGCCTCCAGTCACTTTGTAGCATTCTTTCATTGGGAGGAATGGGAAGGAAAGAAATAAGTTGGCTTCCTATGCCCACCAGTGGGTGACCTAAGCTACCATTAGATTTTATTTTAGTATTATGTTATTTAAGCTCTGTAGAGGCGATTGTTCTATCTGCCTGCTCAGAATCCTCCTACCCCCACCTCTGGCAGAAGACTCCACCTGATTTTGAGAAATTGTTCAGCCTCTCTACATGTAGCCTTGGTGAAACTAATTTAGAGTCAAGGAACCTGGTCCTCCCTCCCAATGTCAAAACCCCAGTTGGACTTTTAGTTCTCACCGTCTAGATGTTTTTTTCTTCTTTGATTTATTTATTTATTTTTATGGGGCTTTTGGCTACTCTAACATTTCCCCCTCTGAAGAGGTATCCCTAAAATATTTTAAGGATTAGTCAGATACAAGCTCCCAAATACTTTCGACATTTTCGGCCTTTTGAACAGAGTATGTTGCTAAGAGGCCCGAGGACATTTTGACTTTTAGCTAAGAAACTGGCTACTTTTCTAACTGCCCTAGCCAATTACTACTTCCTATTCTTCACACCATCTTCTGAAGAGGTTACCCAAATTGCCAATAGGGAGTTGGGACACAGACCGCTCTGGCTTCTTCCATGCTGAACAGGGATGCAGAGTGAGGCAGTTGGAGTACATCTTCAGTGGGTCTATCTAAAAGACTCCCAAATTGCATAACTCTTATCTCTAAGGGGAAAACAAAGTCCTTGAATTGTGAATAGGAGCTGTGAAGGAGAAGTAAAGGCAAGAGTAATTAGCATTATAAGTTCTAGACAGGAAACTAGAAAAAAGTTAGAACAGGGAAATTTCCAAATGTTCTCCATTGGAATTTCTTGACAAGGGCTTCCAAAAGCATCCCTCTATTGGGATGCTCATTTTTCTTTTGTCTTCCAAGGCTGTACTATAGAGTAATAGATTCAGGATTTGCTTTCAGGTATTTTGATAGCTGTTGGAGTGGTTAGAATCAGTGTCAGTTCCCTCTCAAAGGCTTCTAGATAGGGGGAGAAAACAAATTTATCCATCATTTTAGAACATTTTTAGCTGGTTGTCTCCCTTAGCTACAT